>NW_020955744.1:394567-421693 GCF_003031625.1 Empidonax traillii | reverse complement strand
GGATTGTGGAAGGATTAGCCAAATGGATTTTTACTGCATCTCTCATTGCTGTGATTTTTTTATTCATGGATTATTTGTAAATAAAGATCACGATATTCTTCCAAATCCTTAAATTGAAAGCCTAAAAAAAAAAAACCCCAAACCAACAAACAAACGACAGCTAATCAGATTACACAGTAACTATTGTTCCTAAGAAGATTATGATTCAAATTCCTGATTGAGTATGTGAACAGAATATGGAATTTTGGTTCTAGTAATTTTGTATTGTCCTGAATACTAGAAGGCCATTGCTTGACATTAAAATTGTCTAACTTCTTTAGAAGTTCCTTGGCATTAACACATTTATTCTGTGAAAAGGTAAAAAACAGGCTTCAACAAACACACAGTTTTTCCTAGTATGAAAATTTCTAACCTGAATTTTTTATTGCTATGACTTCTGGTTGATTTAAAAACATATTCAGGTTACAAAAAGATCAATAAAAAGAGAGATTTACAGTTTTTATTTGGATATGAGATTATAGAAAATTAGAGTTATATGGACAATCTAGACTATTTATATTAAACACTTAAAAAACATACTTTAATAAAACTGGAATAGTTAATATTCACGTAAGGGCTAGCATAATTTGAGAGGGAAAAAGTAATATTAACAAATTTGCACAATAATTTTTTTCTTTATGTCTCTTCAGTTTATAATTTTGTTAAAATTAGGCAATATTCGTGAATCAGGTTTTTTGTGTGGTTTTTGACTAATACTGCTGAATATACTATATTCAGTGACTTGAGTTATGTGCTTCATTTATAAGAATATTTATTTATATTAAATAATAATTGTGCACATAAGAATTAGAGCATGGAGTAAAATGATATATGTGACCAGAATGTTCCCTTAGGTTTGTCCCTCCACCTCAAAAAACAATAAATGGAGATAATTTTTTTTTTTAAACTCCAATTTTATAGGAACACTTATATTCACAACCTACTGTGACTATGACTTCTGATTCATGAGACACTGAGTGCAATATTCATGACTGAATGCAGATATCTAGCAACATCTTAAATGCTTTTCCTGGTCTGAACTCCATTACTTCTTACTGAAGAACAGAAATATTCTGTAGATGTCATATGTCCAGCCTATTATGAATGTCTTTGATAATTTAAGGTCCTTAAACCAGTATCTAAAATAATATGCTTGACTCCCTCAATGTGTTCTTAACAAATGTTTTATAAACTTTTTGTATTCATAAAAAGTTAATGTTAAGGAGGAAAATGACATTTTTCAACTGAGGCATGAGAAATAATCATAAATCCTGTAACTGATTGTAGTTTTAGTTTTTTCTTCTCTAACTTTCATTTTACATGAGCTAAATAAACATATGTTGGCTACCATTCTTAGTTTGCAACAAGAAAGCTGTTCCCATGGTATCCTACTTTTTACACTTGGGATGCCATAGAGAGAATTTGGATATGTTATCCACATGG
This sequence comes from Empidonax traillii, assembly GCF_003031625.1. Classification (NCBI taxonomy): domain Eukaryota; kingdom Metazoa; phylum Chordata; class Aves; order Passeriformes; family Tyrannidae; genus Empidonax; species Empidonax traillii. Next base: position 420,211 of record NW_020955744.1, on the reverse strand, counting down.
GTACTGTGTTTGATTAACAGAGGTCTGCTGGGGTAAAAGTACCAACATTGTAGGAAACAACAAAAAGGGTCTAACTTTATAAATACTTTTTCCTTCTCCCAGACCTAGAAATGAGTTAATGTGGCTTTTCCACTGAACTATCATTCTTGACGTAGTTGTCAACATTAAAGTAAAGCAAAGAAAACACTGGACCTCTCCAGAAACAAAGATAAGAAATTGGGGCATGTCAACAAGAGAAATCATTGCATAGTAACTTAAGATACGAATTTCAAAATACGTTACTTAGGGATATTTTACAATTACTAATGAAAAATTACACATTCACGTTATCGCAGGGGGGGGGTTATCCCCCGAGAAGAGACCCTCGTGGGCACACTTTGTTAGGAGACAGTTACACACGGGTGACCCCAAAATGGCGTTTACTAAAACAAGATGTCAGTTTATATACAGGGGAATATGGAAGGATCGAGAACAAAGGTGGGATTCTTGCTAGGGACATCAAATCCTGATGGTCAGTGATAAGAGAAATGGAGGGATTGGCCAGAGAGGATATGTCCGGCCATACAGGGGGAAGGGAGAGAAAGGAAGGAGTGGTCTGGGGTATAGACAGGGGAGTTCTACAGAACTTTTGTGAGGCTGCGCCTTATAGCTGGGTCTCAGACAACTTTCCGTAGCTGCAGTTGTTAAAGAACTTCCAGATAAACTTCTTCCTCTGAGACTTCTTCGCAGCCCTTTTGCATCTTTCTCCATTCTCTGTAGGCTTCTGTTGGCCCACCTCGGACACACGTTATCTGTATAGTTGCCTCTTTAAATAAAAAGTGTTTCAAAGATTTTGCTTTTCTTTTACTATTGTTCATTGTATCGTTTCTATAATGTTAGAGCATAAAGAAGCTTTAATTTTTGTTCTTTCAAGCAGAGTAATTAAAAGCATTGTTTCAAGACTTATTTGTCAAATCAGTGAGGAAAATGACTTTCCTGTAAAATGATGCTGGGTACAGTGTAAAAGGCAGCATTAACAGAATAAGTAATAGAGTCTACCGAAAGGTAAATAACTCAAGATATCTCTTCTGCAAAAATCTGTTTGTTGCATTAATTGATGTATTGTATATAGTATTCTCTAAAGTTCTTTTCTGTTGGAAAAAAAAAAAAGGAAAGCTAAGATAATTTGGGAGAGTATTGGATAAAAATAGTGAAACAGTGAAGAAAATGTCAATCAGAAGTCTTCGATTCAGAATGGTGATAAAAAGTCTGGGTGAGATAAGGTAAAGAAGGGGTTCATTAAGTGAGCATATGGTTGGCACATGTGAAAGGAAAAGGCACAAAGGAACTGTAGGCAGGAACCTGAAATTATTAAGTCTGACCTTTTGGCATGCAGTAGGTGTTAGCTTGTTAATGGGATATAAGAAAATTTCCACAAAAGCAGAGAAACATGGTGTTGCTTTTCATTTTTCAAGTAAGTTAGCCAAAGATGAATGTCAGTATTTGCATAACATTGAAATATTGACAGGCTGTATGTCTGTATGCTCTGAGTACAGGGAAAGCAATAATAAAATGTGTAGAGGTTATAAAATAGGAATAATAACAGAGTGTGTGGTGGGGAAGCTACCTACTTGTTTATAAAGAGACAGGTGTAATTGGCTCTTCAGATGAAAAAAAATTATTTTCCTTTCGTGGTTTCCTGCTGAGCATTATTGTCAGAGGTGGAAGTCAAAACGGCAGATGGGTAATCTGGAATTTGATAAATAAGGCTGTAAAATTATGTTAAAGGTGAAAGCATCTGCTTCCTCGATGTTCTCTGATAATCAAGGGCCTTTTAAATGCAAAAGAGAGTAATAAATAAAGGGGTCAGTGATAAATAAGATCACAGGCAGACATAAACATATTAGACAGCAAGGGATAGCAGTAACAATAGCAGAGGCCAAAAGCCCACAGTTAATTATTGATAGATATTTACAAAACTCCAGGCAGAGCTTTAGAGAAGGCTATGTGGACATTGCAACTGATAAGAAAGGGAAAGTAAGATGAATGTGAGGATTTTTATGGGTTCTGTGAGGCTCTTCAAGGTTTATGAAGGAATATTTAGGGCAAAGGGATCAGGGATGGAAAAGGTGCCAATAGCATGTCAGTACGCTTGTCTGATCAAGCCCTGCATATGATCATCTCTCTTATCTTCTTCTTAAATGTTTCTTTAACTCTCTTTTCATGTAATCTTACCCTCTGTGCATGTGAGTGTTGTAAAGATTAGCGCCAGTTGCTGGTGAGGTGAGTGAATTGATTTGTTGTCAGCAGCTAGGGTCCCAGCAGGGTGTAGGCTCCCTGGCATCAACTGCTGGAGTTAGTAGGGTTCTCAGTGTCAGCAACTGGAGTAGATAAGAGTCTCAACCACCTGACATAGGGGACACAACAATGCACATCCCAAAAAAACAGCTATTGTGAGAGACTGGTGTGACTGGGATGAGTTGGGGATCAGCACTGGTGAGAGAAATGGGACTGTGCCTCATAGCCCGTATGCCTGGTGCTGGCTATCGAGGGAGGAAAGTGTCTTGCTTTCTCTGACCCTGCGCGTGTGCCATTTGCTCGCAAACCTCAAGCAGGACCAGCTGGGAGCAGTACTACCAAGGTCCGGACAGGGATATCAGGTAGGCAGTGAACCTGTCTGTGTACAGCTACATTTAGGATTTCATGCATTACAGAAAGCTCTCTGTCCAACCATCCAGGAGCCACTTTGTCACTCACACCATCTGAGCTGGGATCAAAGCTCCTTCACAGTTGCACCCCATGCTCGCACAGTCAGACTGGGTTTCCTTCACAGCTCGACCCCACGTTTCCTATAGCAGAGTCTCAGACATCTTGATCCTGAAAATAGTTAGATTTTGTTGCAATAACTAAGAAACAAAATGAAAGCTTGAGCTAGGTGCCCCTGAGGAGGGACCCCAAACAAAGGAACCAATAGGTTCTATACCCTCATAATCTAAGTGCGTGAAAGTCTCAGCCACTCAGCTTTTCGTCTCTGAGTTTCCGATCACCTGTCTTTTTTCTGTATCTTGTTGGTTTTTTTCCCTTGAGAGTTGTTTTCAACAACTGAAAGATTTTCCAAGGTGTTCTTATGTGTTCTTTTTATAGGCCATATGCAATAATTCTATGCCATATTGTAATAATGACCTACATTGAGTTTTTTTGAAGTGATTTATTAATAAATCTCTCAGGAGGCTGGAAGTATGCAAACTTTAGCCTTATACTTGACAATACACTTGATGCAGTTGTTAATGAATCAATAAGGCACAGTCTCATGAGTCTTAATTCCAATTAAAATGTTGGAACTATGTTAAATGAAGCTGATGGCTAGATAGATAATTATATGTAATAATCTGTGTCTATATGCATAAATAAATTCACAACTTTCTGGCTGGTTGTGTGAGATGTGCTATTTTCTCTGCATGTGAAGTAAACTTGGGGATTTAAGAATATTCTTCATTTAGGATCTGAATACAGAATTCAAAAGGCTGATTATACAGAATTAAAACTAACAAAATTTGCCTTTCAGAACGTTGACAGTTTTTTGAAAATGTGCCAGTGATATACAGAAATACAGTCATCATCTTTGAATTACCTGCACATATTTTCTCTTATTAACTGTAATTCTTTTTTAGATAATTTTTGAAGATTCTGAGCATTTTGTATATAATATAGACAAATCTGTGTATTCCATCAGCTTAGCTGAAATCCTACAAGTAAATTTGACTAGGATTGGATGTCCAGAAATTTGTATCCACCATCTTTGAAGAATGAATTTGATTTGTTTAAAAAAGATTTTTGATGTTTCAAAAATTACAGTCAATTCAATATGAAAATGTACCTTTTATCAATTTTCATAGTTATAAAGGAAGTTATATTCTATTTAAGGCTTCAAAAGTTGGACATTAGGGAACTATACACTCTGTTATCAAGCAGGTGTTCTTTGTAGGCAGACAATAACCTTGCTCTGTGAAGAGAAGTACACTCCTTTGCAAAACAATTTGAAGACAAAATACTCTACCTTGCTCTGTTGACTAATGAGAGTCTAGGTACCTAATATTCCCATTAGGGTATGCCTGGAGTTAATTAATGAGAAACATTAAGCACAAGAATCTATCTACAGAGGTGTTTAAAGCAAGGCTGTAAAGCAGGCATTTCCTTACTTGGAAATCAGAACTCTGTCTCAAAAAGTGAATATCTCTTAAAATAATTTCAGAGCACCTGCTCTTCAGGTGTTTTTCTCAAATGTTTGAGGCTAGTTCTGCTTATGTCTATCAATTTGCTGACAGTTCTGGGGAAGAACAGAAAAATAGTATGTGTATATTGTGGTTTATTTATTTATTTGTAATCTAAATATAACTAACACATTCTAAATATTAAAACTAAATTAAAAATGGAAATCAATTCCAAATATCAGAAAAGGACAAAATAAAGTACTTAACATCAGAGTGTTCGTAGCGTCTCTAAATATATATAGATATAAATTAGTTTAACATTTTTATTAGAGTTTCAAGCTTTTGTAGTATCTATACAAGTATTCTAGCTGAAATGTTTCACTTTTCCCTCTCTATACAACTGGTCGAAATAATTTACTCAGTAGTATTTCTGAATTACATGCTACTTTGGTCACTGGAGAATTGAATAGAAGAAAAAAGTACTGCAAATGAACAGGTAATACATATGGCTTCATATAATCCCTGTATTATAAAAATTACCTGAATTTTATGGCTAAGCAATAAAGGAACTATTTTCTTAGTTTTTTTAAAAAAATAAGATATTGTATCAAATTTTACCATGATATGGATAAATCTTTTCCTAACATATAAACTAGGAATATTGCTATTACTTAATTTGACAGAGTTTGTAAAGAAGTAATTAACTGAAATTACAGTGATTGTTACAAAGACTTTCTAAAGATCCTCAGAGATGTACAAAAATTACAGAGTGCTGCTATTATTCCCTTTAGGACACCAAGACTTGATGTAAGGATTGTGTTCCACGTAAAAATAGATTTTTACATGTATTGTTGGTGAAGTAAAACAGACACCTGTGGTTAAGTCTTCAATCAACATTATCTTTTTAAATTATGTTCAGTTTTTGTTGGTCTTCACAACTAATAAATCAGAGGGTCATTAGAAATAACAAGAAATAATGGAGATGGTGATAAAAAGCATGTCCTGCTTTCTGTTTCTGATAAGGAAATACATAACACCATCCCTTATTCTTTTAATTTCTTTTGTCTTCCAAAAGACAAACTCATTTTAGATAATCACCTGTGTATCATTTCTCATGTTAAAAGCACCTTTCATTGCAAAGTATTTTTCAAATGTACATAAAATGGAATATTGATTATTATTTAATCCAATTCTAAAATGCAGCCATCTCTCAAACAAAATATAAAATACACTGAACTGTTGGACAGAGCAACAGAACAGAAGGTTTGCAGACAGAAACTGAGGTAAAGTAACCTCAAGAATTTAAATAGTATATGGTTTTTGAAGACATAATTTCTCAAAAGGATCTTTGGGAATGATATGTTCAAAAAGATATCATTGTTATTTATGAGCTTTTGCCTAATTTTTAAGAACAATGTAGATATCTGTGTGTGGTCTTGTTTTGCTGAGGTCAGAAAATTTAATTTACTGTGAAGGAGTACTGTGTCTCTACTTTCTTAGATAACTGCCTAATATTTTCAGGAAAAGAAAAATGTCTTACATTCAGCTAACTATACATTTTTCTAAATTGATATAGAGTATACAGAGTGGGTTGTTTTGTCATACCGAAGCACAATAAATAATTGGCTGTAGTTTTATGACTGCTAGATTTATAGATTCATGGTTTTAGTTTTACTGATATTTTTTTAAATTATTATCCTGATTGAAGCTTTGTTCTGTTAACAGGGAGTTGAAAGAAAAAGTAGTGAAATGGAAAACAGTAATTTTTCTTCATTGTTTGAGTATCTAGCAATAGAACTATGTATGCTGCCTTATAATGGCATATTCATAAATAATATACTACTGACATTAAACTAAATAATAGCAAAGGTGGAAGGTAGGAAGAGTAGAAAGTACACCTCATTATGTGGATAAGTTAGATTATTTTAAATTTACCGCATTTATTGTGTTGATTTTGCAATTTCCATACCTGGTTGATCAATTATTTCTTCTTTAATGTACCTGAGATAATTTATGTCCCTTTGTATTCATCTCATTCTGAATGTTTATGTATCTTCTATTAGGGTGTGTTCCCTTTGAATATGCTTTGCTTTTGCTCTCCAAGTTTCATGACTTTGAGACAGTATGTGTTGCCAATATTTGAATAATTGAAGCAAAATTCTGGTTTACTGGACTTACTATTAGCCAGGCTGAACTGGATGTTATGCCTCATTCTACTGAAGCTATTTTTGAGACCCTGGAAAAAGTGTGGCTGCCCCAAAACTGTACTTGGTAGACTTCAATATTGAATTTGGTGCTAATATACTGGCAAAAGAAATTGTTATTGATAAGTTCCATGCTTTTAGAAGATGATGGGAGTTCATAGCTTTTCTAGAGACTGCCTCACAACAGAAAAGCAGAGAAAAGTCATGTTGATGGGAGTGTTGTCTAGTATTAATTCTAGTTTTCCCAAAGTTAAAATTTGACAGAAGATGAATCTTCATTATCATTTTAGTTTGGAACAGTAATGCACTTCTGAAATAAACCTCCCGAACCTTCTCATTTATTGTGTTTGGTTTTGACTATAAAGTATATAACAAGCAAGATTATTTTCAGACTAAAATAAACTGGAAAATCCACTCCAGCAGAGCACCATGTTCTTTCTTGTAGGGCACACAGGAGAACTGAAAATCCTGGGGTTGTACCACTTGCTTCAGTGCCTACCAAGCACTCATACAAAAACAAAGTTTTCAAACCGCTGAGAACTCCAATCATATTTGAAATGCTCTATATGAAGACAAAACTAATCATCAGTCACCAGCCCTCAGGTTTAACAGCCAATTCCTTTGGATCCACAGAGAGTTGTTTTCTTGTCTTGATATAATTTCCTGTTCCTGTTCTTAATGCCTTTTTCTTGCCTACTGTATCTTATTACTGAGCTACTTTAATTTTTTTTTTTTTATTATTTTTCATTTTTCTTAAGTCTTTCTTTACCAGCTTCTCTCTGCTGGGTCACCAAAGGTTTGAGTGTAGTTTTATCTGTGCTTGTGAGAAAAAGTGTTTCATACCAGTCCACCTGTGGGCTAATGTCCTGAGTCCATCCCCACAGACCTGTACAGTCACTCCAGGGTTGTATCAGGCACTGGTTCCCCTTACTGGGTCGGATCCTTCCTCTATGGAGCTTCCCAGTGCCGAGGCTGGGATTGCCACAGTGCCCACTGACTGCCGGCTTCCTGGTTGGGAAGGTATGTCTGCCAGAACCTGTTCTCTTTCCCACCATGGGTTTCCTCCACTGTCCCCAGCTCTCTAGCTCTTGGCCCTTGTGGGATTTTGGCATGGATTGCATTTAGTCCAGATGGTCAAACTAACTATAGCACCACATAAATCTTCCCATACAAGTTAACAAAATTTAGCTGTAGGGTCTTCATTGCTTTGACCATTTATAACCATTCCACTAATTGTGAAAATAGACACAGTATCAGAATTGTGTTTTAAATCTTTAGGGAGAGACTATCTAATACCTATTGTGCATAATATTAAATAAGAAGATCCCTGTATATTCCGAATGTGAATGTTCTAGTGGGTACATATGAATTAAAACTTCCTGTGAGGTCACTGATATTATTGGAACACTTGGGAATTCTCTGATATTCTCAATAAATTTCTATTATTTAAAATAGTCAAGAAAAAGTATTTTTAACAGATATTGGATTGTTACAACATTCCATGAAAAAATGATATTTTTTTTACAGATGGTTTAAGGAAAGACAGTGCTAACTATTGTTAGGCTGATCCACCCACTGTGCTATCTTCAGCCAGAAGTAATTTCTCTCTTTTTTTTTAGACTATCAAGTTTCTTGTCATTGGCTTAAAATGATTAGGCCAATCTATCTTTGAGCCATGATTTCAGCAAAAATAAACAACCATTGCTCTGCTCTATGTCTTTCAAATTCTAACAATGAAATCAGGAGAGGAAGGTCTATATTTCATCTACTTTTCTGTGTGAGAAAAGCTATTCTTCAGTCATTCTTTCCAATCTTATATTCAGATGTGGAAGAATAAAAAATTGATGTGACAGCAAGCATCATTTTGGCTGACCGTACAGCTTTACCTGAAGATGAAATATCTTTCTTATAAGGTAACAGCAGAATAAGTTGCCTGAGACAGTAAAAGTTATGTAGTTTAACTAATTTGCTGCTTTTTGGTTTTACTTCTTGAAATTGCCTCATCTATCTTTTGAACCTTGAAACTGAGATATTTTAAATTTATATTAGAATTTACTTAATGTTAATGAGAAATCTAGTTGTCCCTCTTCACACCTTCAAGACCTCCTTCTGACTCCTTTTCAGGGCTTTCAAGATTGTACAAGATATTTACAATGGTATTAAAGATAGATGATACAGTAATGTTTCTTAACATATACACGTGCACAAATTTTGGGTGTTGTTTTTGCACCCTGAGACACGTTGTCATAATATCTGAATAACATCATCATAAAGCTTAAATTTCATCTGTTGTCACAGCCTTCTAGTCTGCTTGTCCATAAGTCAGAGCTCTGAAACTAAAATATGAGCAGCTGTTTAGTTAATATTTAAAAAGTTCCAGGAGGTTACTCCCTCTTGCAGATGGATACAGCATGTATCATAGCACGCTGTGTTCACCTGTCACTGACACTGACATTGACATGCAGCCATGGATTATTAGCTCATGCAGGTTTTTAATAAACTATAAAAGTTACTCAACATGATGTTCTTGGTATTTCCTGATATAGATCTATTGAAAAAAATTAAATCCAGCCCACTGGTTTTTTTTTCCACAGATAAAGTACTTCTTACTACAACACTTTTCCAACTACACAGAGTTGAGTTGAGTTCCTTTCAACCCTAAAAATATATTTTGAGGGGATTGTTTGTTTTTACTATTTATAAATTTTTATTTATCTATTTAATTTATTTATTTCTGTTATAGAATTATGTTTTTATTTATAAAAGAAAATTAAAGGTCTTCCTAGGTATAGAATGGAGTACTGTTAAGAAGAGGTTTGTATGAGTTCCTGCAATACCTTAAATTCATCAAAGTTAGATTTCATCTTGGTTTATATATTGTTATATTTTTCACACAACCCTTATCTGAAATTAATTTTTAATAGTAAGCAGAAAATGGAAAATAACTGTGATAACAACTATTATCTATTTGCAAAAATACCAGACTGCATCTTTATGATTGATGCTATTGCCACAAATATAGTTAAAGATTTAACAATCGTAAAAAATTGTGGTTCCTCTAAGAAATTGCTAGAACTTAGGTATTTCATGACTCTGCCGTCTTTAATTTATCCCACAGATTGTACTAAAACTTCTTCAAATAGGGTCAGTTTCACCACAAATATTAGTTCTTTATATAACTGAGGCATATTTATTATTTCATTGTATCAGACATTAAAATCACTGAGGAATTACCTCACTATATCTTATTATTTGTTGTCACTTTAATGATGATTTATTCTTTGAGTTTTAATTTTTTATCTAGATACTATATCCTGACCGAATTTTAAGTTTGAATTAATCCTTTTCTACAATATTTATTACAGTCAGTGGTGCTTTCAGTATTAATCACAAAAGCATAATATTGTAAATACTACTGACTATGCCTTTTTTTCTTAGTTAGTAAAAGACGCATTTTCTGTCCTTATGATGCCACTTCTATACAAGTCATAAATGTTTCTTTACTGCATAGAAGTTTTGCAGGTTTAGGTATATTTTCCCTTCACTGGGGCTGATGAAGTTTGCAGGCATTTTATTTGTTGTGTTTATAATTTTACTTTTTATTTCAGTGGATATATTGAGAAGGATAACTAATTGTATCACTCAAATAAGAAACCAGAAAGGGGTATCTTCAAGATGTAGGGTGCATTCTTTTTTTCCTTGCACACACTGAATATGTGTCTGTGTAAAAATTAGCATTTTGACAGAATAGGAAGCTAAGATACTGTCTTTGTCTTCTTTATTTTAGCAGGAATTTCAATTGTGGCTTTTTTATTCAGACACTGAACCTGTTCCTTGACCAGATAAGAGCACTACTGGATATTTTGAAAGGTAATTCAAATTCACCTTATTGCTACCACTGATCGTGAAACATTAAAGATGGCAAAACTCTTAACTTTAAACTTGACATTTATAGCATTGCAAATCTTGTCTTTATTAAGGGAAGAAGGCATTTTCTGTTTATTTTTTAATTGAGTATCTTGTTAAAGTAAATTAGTCTTTAGTAAATTACATTTATGTATGCAGTAAATGCGCCTGATATAATCCATATATTATTTTATCAATATTTTAAATTCATAGTTTGTGATTGACATAGGAGTTTGGTTTTTTTTTAAATAGGGACTACTTATTAGTTATACATACTTACAATGGCTCCCAACATAAATGAGGCTTTGTAATATTTATGATATGACAGATATTTTAATATTCCTTAGTTTTATTAGATTTCAGAGAGTATGTAAAAGTTCTAAATCTTTTTTATCGCGAGGGGGGTTGATCCCCCGAGAATAGACCCTTGCAGCACACCTTGTAAGGAGACAGTCACACAGGAGTGACCCACAAAATGGCATTTATTAAAACAAGATGTCAGTTTATATACAGGGGAATACAGAAGGTTCGGGAACAAAGGTGGGACCCCTGCTAGGAACATCAAATCCCGAGGGTCAGTGATAAGGGAATTTGAGGGATTGGCCGCAAGGAATATGTCTGGCCATATAGGGGAAGAGGAGAGCAAGGGAAGGAAAGGGAGGAGTGGTCTGGGGGGCACCGACAGGGGAGTTCTGCAGGAGTCTGTGAGGCCAGTCTTATCGCTGAGTTTCAGGCACTTTCTGCAGCTGCAGCTGTCAAAGCACTTCCGGATAGATTTCTTCCTCTGAGGCTCCTTTGCAGCCCTCCTGGATCTTTCTCCATCCTCTGTAGGCTTCTGTGGGCCCACCTCCGACACTTTTTTAAGGTTCTTAATGGTTTTTTTTCAAAAATAATGTTAGCTACTTAGATAAATTTGTTGAGATGTGAGCTCCTATCTCATTGTCTTGTGCTCAATAAACTTATTTGTACATGGCAGCCTCCCCCCTGAAAGAATCTAATTTTATAACCCTACTGTTGTTCTTGACCTCTGCCATGACTATAACCCTGTGGCATTTGAGCTGTCAGATAAAAAAGTGGAAAGAGGCTGGTGAAAGTTGTAGAAAGCAAAAAGCTTTGTAATGCACTGATGAATTTCCTGCCATCACTTCACCTCCACTGCTGTCACATTTCCTTAAATAATAGGGAGATTTTTCCTCTAATGGACAGTAGAGGCTGTCTGCCTAATGAGAACTTGAGGCAGCAGCCTGCCGTGTGTCTTTATTTTTTAAACTGAGGTGAAACAATCTTGCCTGGCTACAGACAAGTGGTTAATAAGCACTCCTATTCAGGTGTACCTGTCAGTAATTATTTTGGTTAGAGATTTTTTTGTTTGTTTTATTTTGAGGATTTTTTTTCATTCATAGTTGCTATTCTATGTGCAGTAAAGCATTAAATTTCTTTCCATTGGGAGCAAGTCACATTCAGGGGTCATCAGAATCATGCTACCTGATGGAACAGTATTCACACAGGCTATTTCTATCAAGAATTTTGCAGCTGCAACCTTCAACTAATTAAAAGATTTTACACTAGATTATGTTTTTTAAATATTATTTGGGAAAAGCTGAATTTTTATTTAATATCATGTAGATAGAGAACAGTCATTCAATGGATAGTTTATGTCTTCAGCTGATATAGGCACCAAATAGCAACTAATCATTTTGTCAAGATTCCTAATGAGTCTTTCAGTATATACTAGCAATGGGTTTTGTTGAAATTATTTATATTAAAGATAGATTAAATTACTTTCTTTGTAACTAGATCCTCTTTTTGGGGTCACGGGAATGTGCTGTTGGACAAGAGAGATAAATCTAGGGCACAGTTTGGTGGAGGTTTATTGAAGTCCTGATCCTGAAAGTGAATAACCTTTAATTTTAAAATAATGCATTTTTTCTAAAAGTCATTCAGCACATTTTCAATGCATAAAGGTCGCATTGACTCAAACTATATTTTTGTTGCATCTTACTTTGCGTATGTGGTTAGAGAACAGCCAACAGTAGAAGACTGCAGGCTCTCCCTTGGTCTGTAGGGCAAGCAACAGGCAACAGCCACTGCAAAAAGTATTGGTGCCAGTCTCTGGCCATGGCAAAAAACACAAACACCTGAAGCAGCTAGTGGCAGGATGGGCCCTTGGTAAGATCTTTTACCTCTGGGTGTGTGGGAGTGGTGGCTACAGTAACAGCCAAATAGAAACTGCAACAGAAACAGTTCTGCCTCCTGTGCTGGAAGAGATGGTCCATCAAAAATGACGAAATGGGATAAAATACATAATTGGTCACACTCATCTAATGCTAAACCCCTCCTCCTTTCCCTATAACTAGGACAGAGTATTAGAAAGATGCTTTGTTATATATTACTGCCACTTCCCAACTTGTGGTATGAAATTAAGTCAGTAAAAGACACGTAAACTGTAAAATAAGACCAACATTTCTGGTATATTGCAATTTTTTACTCTCAGTCTTTATAACAGTCAAATATGTCCAGAAATCAATGCATTATTTTCAGTTGAGAAGTGAATGTTCTATACTAGGATGAAACATAAACCAAATGCAATTAGTTTATTTCCTCTTTACAAGAACAGTTTGTTGTAGACCAAATGACAAACTTTATACTGCATGGATTAAGAATTATTCCTGTATCTCCTTTCACACCACTTCCACTGTTGTATGAAATTTTTATTATATTAGTACTAACTTATGCTTTATGAAATACAGCTTATTAGATCAATCATTCAGAATTCACAGTATTTAAATGAAAAATCTGTAAGTCAAATTATGAGCTTCAACATTTTGTGTCTATCTAATAAGCAGTGGTGACAAATACAGCATTGAAAAGCACTTATGGAGACATAATTCTTTTAAAATTGTTCAATTCGTAATTCTTTTTCAAGAAGACAAAACTGAAACTTATGTCTAGTTAAACATTTGCAAATCAAGCATGAGTTTCAAATACTGAACAGGAAACAGCATGTCATGAAAAGTCAAGATTTTTTCTCCTTTAGAAACAATACATTCTGTGATAGTTGACTTTTGAGCATGTAATGCTAAAGATGTTAAACTTGCTAAATACTAAAAAATCTTTACACAGTAATTCATATAATAGTTTTCCTTTTAAGATGAGAATATTTTTGGTTAATATTTTTATGTATATTTTCATCCAAAAAATGTCACCTAAATACCATAGACATTATTTCAGTGCTTGTGTTATTCATTTGATGTGTTTGGATTTTTAATTTTTTTATCCCATCTGTGTTCATTTCTACGTAATGTATGAAAAGTAAAAGAAAACTAGGCACAAGGAAAAGGGAGTTTATCTGTTCTAACTACATTGTTACTTAAGGAAAAGTACATGACTTTCTTAGCTCTTCAGAACATCAGCAGTAATCTAGACAATTACAGTTAGAGTCTTAGTTGTAGAAATTCATTTTTCACTGACTAATTTACATTTTCTTCTTTTGTTCCATAAACTATCAGCAAGATTGGCTATCTGGTAATTCCACAGCAATATTTCCATTTTTTTATTTCTTTAAGCCTGGTATTTTCATTTCTTTCTAAAGAAAAGAAAGAGAGGAAGGTATAAACCTCCTGCTGAATGAAGTAGAATTGCTCCTCTAAAATTCCATGTTTGAAAGCAGCTTTAACTTTTTTCATTTCTGAAGTGATCTTGGGTTTTTGGCCTATGTTATCCTGCTGTAATGTTTCTTTAGTGTTCACAAATATACCTGGCTGTCCTTTTTGAATATGTAAAAAAATTACTATTTTGCCTAAATGTGAAACTGAAATGTTCAGCCAATTAAAACAGTATTGAATATTTAAAAGGGGAAAAAGTGTCATTGCTCCATCATAGCAGAATGTAATTAGAAATTGTCATGTAAATATGTGAGAGGCAATGTGAATATCCAAATGAGGTTTATCGACAGATTTAGACTGAAACTGTCCTCCACACTGACTAGAGAGGAGCTCATATTCAGGATATGGGACAAAATAGTTTTTTCCGTTCATAGTTCCAGATTCTGGGGTTGCTTATGGAGATGCAGCAATATGAAGATCTTTGCATCTTCCTACAAAAATCATTTAGTCACAGGACAAAGCTTTGCAATGTGACAGTTTTGTCTATTTAGTTTTATTTTTGAAATTTACTTGTCATTTAAAAATGTAACTGAATATTATAATTTCATTTTAGTAGAACTTGCTTTATTGATCGTTTTCTCAGAACCCAGTGGCATCCTTATTCACAGATTTATGTACATAATAGGTACATAATTTGAATAATAGGTGTACAAACATTCAGCACTCCTCTGTAAAACCTTATACAGATCTTAGTTACCTGGAAATCTACAAGAATCTAATGAAAGAAGTTTTCTGGGAATCAGAACTTTGTGTGTAATTTAAAGTAGTAAATTTATCCCCCTTCCAGTCTTTCATTAGTCTTTCAGTCTTCCTTCTCTCCCATTTCCCCTCTTTTTTCTGTGATATTCCTGAATGAATTTTCTTTAAACAAACAAAAAACCAATCAACCAACTAAACAAATGAAAAAATAGACCATGCTTACAAGTACTTATGGATGTAAAAAACCTTCAGACTACCGTCAGTGCATTGCTACCTTAATTCAACTGTCTGCCAAAACCATTGTATTCTTTCATTCCATTCACCTTAATGGATGCACTAACTGAAGTGCTTTAATTTTAGTAGTTTTTATTCAGTTTGAGGTTTTTTTTATTCAGTTTTTGTTTCCAAGTGTAAGAAAAATTTTATTTGTGGAATGGGAGTTATACCATCCTATATTAATTACATATAGTCTAATTGCCTTATGAGATTTATTTCTTAGTACCCCAAAAGGCTGACCCTTCAAAAGTAAACCTATTGTCCCAGTAACACACAGGTCCTTGTAGATATAAGAAAAGCAGAGGCATTTTGCCAGATCCATTCTTTTCTTTAAATACATCTTGACACTATTACACTGGCTAATTGGTTTGTGCAGCATTATTCCAGCATGAAATAACAGACATAAAGCTTCTGTGAACTGTGACTTTTGTGTCATCCTGTTAGTTGAAAATAAGATTGCTGACTATAAAATGCCTTTTCTGTAATGAGTATCACTGCTGTATCCTATAAGATTTAATTACAAATTGACTAGTTCAGCTTTGTACAAGGCCTTGGAGATGAGGATTTTGGCATGGCAATAAAGGCAGCTTAAAAAAATTTTCTCCCTTCTGCTTGATGTGAAAATTAGGATTTGTATGGACACAAATATGTTACGCAAACTATATGTCATTTTAAGAATTCTCTGAAGAATTTTTCACATACCCAGTATTTGTATATCTCATTTTCAGGTGTGCCTAAATAATTCCTTTAATAAGTAAAATCTGGATTTTGTATAGGCCATTGTTGAACATCTTTATTCCATATACCTGTCTAAATAAGGATGACTGTATTCAGCATGTGAGAGTATATTGATTTGAGTTCCTGTGTGTGTGTGTATGTGTGTGAACTTTCTGAAAATTGACAGAAAACTGGAGAGTCTGGACCTAAGGTGAAAACTGCAGAAAATGTTTGTGCCTGAACTCATTAATTATTACTCTTACAGACATTCTTAATGCAAACAGCACAGTGCAATGCACATCACTAGGTGACAGGCTATGGATGTGTTGGAGAGGTAATAAAAATAAAGCACAAGAGTTGCACTCTTTGCCTCTTAACAAGGAATTTAGAGCCAGAAAAAACGTATCTCAGTCTAATGGGCTACCACAATTAATATCTAGTCATCCAATATCTAATTATCTTTTCCAATCATTAAGACTGGAAAAGACCTCTAAGATCATACGTTCCAACCATTATGTACACGTATCTCAATTCAGTACTATCTTCTACATGGCTTACAGCTATGCCTTTGTCTTTAAATTATATCATTTAGTGACTATTTATTCTGTGACTATCTCATAACATGTATTTTTTTCTATTGCAGTGTAGTTAACAGCATTTCTTTTAATTAATTTGAATTTGCATTATAAAACCATTCTGAATTGTTGTATGTATAACTATTCTATAACATATCGGTAAATTGTTGAATTATTTAACTGATCTCTGACTACATGCCACAGTAAAAAGTACTTCATTCTATTGCTGCTCTATGCAAACTAAAACACAGAAATCTTCTTTTAGAAAACTCCTGAAGTTTTTTGAAAAATACATTTCTTGTGGGAGCTGCTGATTACATCTTAAAGTCTAGATCTACTGAAGTAAATCCACAATAAAGTGTATTGAAACAAAACAAAATTTAATATATTTCTATTGGAAGAAATTTTCATAAAGAAATTTTCATATTTCTTCATAGAAAGAAAGATGGGAAAACAACAATTAATTTGAAAATGCACAAAATTCGTTAAACCACATCCTTTAATAAAATTTAACTTTACAAATCTGATGTCAGCCACAGAAGTCATATGAAAGTAGTTTGAAATCAGAACAGTAGGACTGACTTTGAGCAGTGGAAGTATTTGAAAAGGCTCTCTATAGCTGAGAATGTACAAGTTAACTTTTCACCAATGAGCTTTCATGGTTGTAATTTTTGGAGCATCAGTAGAAACTGCATTCTATTTTAACTCCTCATTATACTCCTCTCTCTATGTCTGAGGAAAGGAAAAGGGACAAATAATAAATGTGAAAAAAGTCTTGTTCTAGTATATTATGCTTAAACCTACTACATTGGTATAACAAATATTTTAAAAGATGATAATATTTTTAGTGAAGTTACAGACACTGGAAATTCTTCTCCATAAATTCTTATTTTTCTCAATAAATACAAAACACCACTCAATCTAGTGTCAAACACTCTGAATGTTAAATAACATCTACTTCAATGGCTTAAACTCCTTTTCCAGTGTTTCATCAGTTTGTATGAAATGATCAAGGCTGAATAAGAAAAACAGGAAATCAAATTCTTTTGGGCAATGTCAGTCACATGACTAAGTGTTGTTACACTTAATGTAGTAATGTAGCATTTCCAAGACATCGGTCATGCTTTCTGTAATTAAAATTTACTCTGAGAAACTGTTTGCTATAATACCATTTGTTTGTGGTTCTGTCACCATAGCTGCAACATGTTACTTTCTAAACTCATATTATAGAATATAGGTTCATAAACTGGATACATAGTCTTACTGTTTTCTTTTTAGGCACGTTTTTAGTAATCTCAACATTACAGTACTGGTGGAACTGTTTTGATTTTTCTGATTTTTTTTTTTTCAAATGAGAAAGGCCAGATATTATCAACTCCCTCATAAATCACTGAACAGTTGAAAAAATTCGTTTAATACTTTACAGAAGGAGAACAGTTATTTATTATTCTTAGTGATTCTTGAATCAAACTTGTTCGTCACTATGCAAATTAGGAGGAATAATTAATTTCTGTTAATGTCTCTGGAAAATTTGCTTTCAATACCATGGTGTCTGAATTTCACCATAAATGTTTAAATTCATTCTAAAACATAAAAAATTAAAAAAAAAAAAGGCAGCAAAGGTAGTTAAGGAAGTTGAACCTTTTTCTTTTTGCTCCACATAGTTATCTTTTGGAAATACTTGGCAACTGACACTGCTGGTAGAATGTGAGCTGAGTGGAGAGTTAGTTCTTCAACTGAACTGAATAGCCATAGATAACTCAGAAAAAAATATTTTTGTATTTTTACTTTAAACTCGGTGCTTAACAAAAGTTTTTTTGCTTTAGAAATGGTGTATATATTTAGAATGGATGTTAGGTTCTCTAAGATGAGTCCTTCCCATATGCTGCAGTTCTCTACAAACTGCTCCAGCATCCTACCTTTCCCCAGTCTACAGTCCTTCAGGAACGGACTGATCCAGCCTGGATCCCTCATGGGCCACAGCTCCTCCCAGGAGGTTCCCTCAGAGCACATCTACCTGCTGTGGCATGAGGTCCTCCAGAGGTTTCAGTGTGTATATCTGCTCCACTGTGGTCCCCCGCACGTTTCAGGGAGACAACCTGCCTCACCACAGTCTTCTCCACAGGTTGCAGGGGAATCTCTGCTCTGGCACCTGGGCACCTCCCTAAACCTCCCACTTCTCTTACTTTGTGTCTTCAGGGCTGTTGCTCACAATTTTCTCACTCCTCTCTCATAGCTCCTATATTTTATCCTTTCTTAAATTTAGTATCACAGAGGCATCACCACTGTCACTGACTGGATCAGCTTTGGCCAGCGGTAGGTCCTTTTGCAAACAGACTGGAAGAGGTTCTATCTGACATGAAGCCAGTCCCTGGTCTCTTCTCACAAAGACCACCACTGCAACTCCCCAACTAAAAAACTGTAGTTGCATAAACCTAATAAAATGACACAGAATATTTGACTGATTTGTAAGTGTAATGTTGAAAATGTATTTAGGAATTTAGTTTGGTCAAATCAATGAACCTTTTGCTGCCCTCAAATTAATTAAATTATGGTGTGACGCTATAAATACTCTCTTGTCCTCAGTTGGTTATGATTGTTACCAAGGTTGCCCTGCTGTTTAGCCACTCATCCATCTATTGTTGTCATTTTTACTAGTAATGGCAACCAAAGAGATTTAAACTAATGTAGTTACAATCTTCTATATCTGTCTTTGCCTTCTCAGCTCTCAACTATAACTCTCAGTTATAGTTTTCTCTAAGCACAGAACTGTGCTTCTCCGTAAGGATTGATGCTTTGGTCGAGTGACTTTCACTACTATTCATTTTATTAACATTGAGTACTCATGCTACCAGCCCTGCTTAACTCTTGCAATAAATCTGGGTTAATTTTTCACGTCTTGACACTTTTCTTTAGACAGCATTTCAAAGTGTTTGTTTCTTTGGCTATTTAAATCTACATATTCACATATAGAGCAAGAATGTTTGATGTTTAACCTCATAAAGTTTAGCTATGGGAAGTTCAAAGTCCTGCACCTTGGGCGGAACAAATCATGCACCAACATATGCTGGGGTCATCCACCTCAAAAGCAGTTTGGAAGGAAAGGACCTATGAAACCTAATCGACATGAGGCTGAATATGTATCAGCAATGTGCCCTTGCTGGAAAGAAGCTGAGTGGTGTAACAGGCTGTGTTTGACAAAGTATCATCAGCAGGTCAAGGGAGGGGATCATTGCCCTCTATTCAGCACTGGTGAGGCTACACACTGACAGATACGGAGATATTGCAGTCCAACAAAGGGGCACTAAGATGATTACGGGACTTCAACATCTCCCTGTGAGCAAAGGCTGGGAGAAGAGGGTCTGTTTAGCCTACAGAAAAGGAGGCTCAGGGAGGTTATTATCAGTGCATATAGGGAACTGAAGGGAAGTTGTGAAGAGCATGGAGCTAGCCTCTTTTCAGTGGTGTCCAGTGAAAAGACCAGAGGTGATGGGCACAGACTGAATTTTCTGTTGTGTTCATGATACAGCTTTTTCTCTTTTGTAATATCCAAAGCACTTATTTTACTTTACTCATATTAATAATAACGGTATTCTTTCCAAAAAAGCACTCTTTATTCTCAGCTACATATAAGTTACATATACTGTTAATCCACTGACTTCCTTCCTTTCTCAAAAGAAAAAAATCAACAGAGTAGGTCACTTTATACTTAGCACATTTAATCATGTGTTTTTCTTTGTATGTGTATGATACACCTCCCCACTGCAATAACTGGCAATGAACACTCACTTCCATCTCTGTTCTCATTGAGTATCCTCCATTTTTTCCAGTGCCTGTATTATCCCTTTTTTCACTAGAATTCCTCATGATTCTTTGCATGACCCTAAAAAACACACACATATATATATGTATATATACATATACATATATATATATATATATATTTGACCTTCTAGTGACCCAGGATAAACAGCTAGTTCAGAGTAAGAATAAGTGTGTCCTGATTGTCCGGCTAGCAACTAATACATAAAAATGAGTAACTGCTTAGTTATTGCTGCCCTTTCCACGTGGGGAAATTGAAAAACATGCCCTTCCTTGTTTTTCTCAGTAAGAAATTTTGTTAAATGTGTAGACAGCATTTTTTTTGAAGAGTATCAACAGCAGATGAAGCTAAGAATACATTTAACTACTTTCTCCCTTTCTTTTTCTAAACTGCCCTCCTCGCTTCCCTAAAAACACTCCATAACTTTTCTTTCCTTTTTTTCTTTATTAGGATTGCTGTGAAAGATCTGTTCACTGAACACACCACTGCTGTTTTACCTTATTAAAGGACCATGACTATCATTCTCTTATGTGCTGCTGGAGGAGATACTGGTTTATTGATTTATCCCATGTAGATCAGGTCTTTTGGAATCAGGGGCTTATATTATTCTGAATTAAAGATTTATTTCTAATAAATTCTGTCTTGGGTTGTTCACAGGAAAAGAGACCCACATAAGATGGGCTTCTTTATTTATGAAACCTTTCTCTTGGCAGATCAGCACATGACAAAGAGCAAGGTACAACAGGCCAGAACCAGTTAGTGTTCTTCAGTCTAGAGAAGACATATCAATAAGTTTGGCATAAAGAAATATAGTAACACAAGCAGTATTTTCTGTTTCTCTAAGGTTTCTGAAAAAAACAAAAAACAAACAAAAAAAAACCTACCCACACCAAAAAAACTCCACCAAAACAAAACAAAACAAAACAAAAAAAAAAAAAAGCTATCCTCATGAAGGTTTCTCTGTACATCTTCAACCAGACTGAATAATAGTAAAATAAATACTATTAGACCTTAACATAAAATTGAGTTTTCAGAATCCCTTATGTACAAGGAGTGCAAGGAAGATAACACATTAAAACTCATCCTAAAAGATCAATAGTTCAGAAGTATGTAAAGACATAGTATCAAGGATTCTGCTGAAATTTTTTGTGTTTTAAAATATAGTAAAACTGGCATTTTAATTTTTGTTTTCCTCTAGAATAGTAATTTTGTATGGTCTTAATGAACTGCAAGGAGAGATTTCCAGGGAAAATGTGATAGAAATAAAGAAAATAGTACTGTAAACTAGAGTAATGTTTTTAAAATATATTCATTTTAACTATAAAATAGGATCCCCCTTATTTCTTAGTTTTTTAGTGAACTAGTCCAGTGCCAGAAATACACAACAGGGAACAATCTGCACTGATGGAATAAATGCCATAACAATGCTTTAGGTCTTTTACTTCTCTCTTTTCTTACAGAACACAAGTCAATACTAGTTTATCTTTCTCAGTTACACAGATGAAGATGTTTCAATCATGCAGTGATAAAGCAATCCATCTACGTCCTGAGGACCTCGCTGCCACCGTCCAAGCTCGCTTGGCCCCGGCAGGTGAACCTCAGGATTAAAGGGTGGGCTCAGTTCCACGCACACTGTGTCTCACCTAAAAAATCCAATGCACAGGCTGGAAGGTGGAAAGACCTTCCCCGGTTCTTCGTTCGTGAAGAGACTGGCCATATAATACTTTGAATGGAATCACAGGAAACTGAAGCTGTAGTTTGTCATTTTTATGCAAGTTTTAGGGAGGAAAAAAGTCTGCGACTTCTACAAACATAAATCTCTCCTAGCTCATGAGTTCAGCTCTGTGATGATCTTAAAATGTAAACCAGAATACAATATTTACAATGACAATGTATGCATCATTTTAAATGGTATATATTAAGAAAATCAAGGTTTTGCACTCAGATTGTAACTTTACGTCAAAGGGAAGAATTTTGCTAATCATTTATGTGGGCCTTGTCTTTCACTGTCATCTCTATTTATCACTTTCTACAACACTGTTACTGTTTAAGGTTTTCATCCAATTAACAATATCTAAATCATGATACAAGTCTTTCACACATCTCAGATGGAGCTATCCAAATTTCATGGTTTTCAGTTCATTAATTTTACTCATGCACAGACCCATATTAAAAATGCAGCAGTCAAATGCTTAACTTCAAGAAAGGATCAGACTGAAATGATCATAAAAGCAACGATAATGGGTAAGATAAAAGACTTCTAGTCCAACATCTTGTGTTAGACAGTGGTCAATTGTGGATGCAAGAATAAATTACTACTTCACTCAGTATAACCTCACAGCTTCTGACATCCTGTGCTTAGTACTTTCTGAACTGAAATTTATTTCTACATCCTTGTGTTTGATATCACTTAATAAGTGCAACAGCAGTTATATTGGCACAGCATGTTGCCAATAAGTTTCACAACTCATTTGCACATTGAGTGAAAAAAAATCCAACTTTCAGTTCAGTTCAAGAATTTTTTTTCGAATATTGCTTTTGATTATTTTTGGGGTTTTTATTGTGGGAAATAGTGAATAACACTTCTCTTTCTCTCTTTTGCAATCATATATTCTCCTCCAATCATTTATTTTTCCAGGTAAAAGATCTCAGTTGATTTAATCTCTCTCTATATGTATTTATATATACATACAAATATGAACTTTTTTCCATAATTTTTGCTTTACACTGATTATATTAAATTTATTCTGTCATTTTATAGTCCAGTTACTTAATATCACAAAACACTTCTGCAACTCTTTGCTTTCCACTTATAACTATTCTGAATAATTTTGATGTCATCATATATTTGTTTATTGTTTAACACCTTTTCCAGATCATACATTTAGGAATATACTAAAAAGCACAGATTCCCTAACAGGTCCCCAAAGCATTTCTCAGTTAACCTTCCATTGTTAAAACAATCATCTATTCCACTTCTTGTTTTGCTGTTCTTTAACCAGGTGCTAACTGTGGAGGGTGGTAGCACATAGTTATTGTCTGATTTAGAAAATCTCTATCTCAACTAGGCAAGTGTACACTAGTTAGAAGAGCACTTCATAAATTGGGTCAGAATGTACTTCCAAAAACATATCTTTAACTTACAGAGATATTTATCACCTTTGCTTATCAAAATACATAAATACATCCTTATATATATAGATATTTGAATAATTTCTGAAATTTATTATAAGATGACTTTTAACTGTCTTGGGTGGCAAAAGAGTAAGCTAATGAATATGCTGCTGACTTCAAATTTCAGGGTCATTCAAAATGGGCTTATTGTAAAGATGAATATTTCCTGAAATGTATTGGTTGTTAAAGTACTCTAATCCCAAAATATATTTTAAGAGTTAAAGTTTCGAAGTGATTAGAAATAAATTTCAAATAGAAATGAATCAGTTATTGCAGTTATTTTTTAAGGTATGGAAACAAAGGATTTTACTGTCCACCTATCTGATAAAAGAAATTTAGTCAGTAAACACACTCTCATATGAAACCAATAATTTATAATTCAACCCAGCAGATTTTTTCAATTCTAATTTTTTATTAAAATTTGGGGGGAAGCGGAGATTATGAATATTTTTTCATAATTCAATAAAATTTAAAAAAATATATACCAGTAGCCTCATTGGTCTGTATCATATTTACATATTGACATAGTGAATCATATTTACAGGTCACTAATGTAAGTTGCATATATATATGCGTATATATACAGTTCATAGACGTGATGGCAAATATGATTTATGGAAAAGTTCATATAATGCTGTTGAAGCCCTAGGAGAAAACTTATTTAAAAAAAAAAATCAAACCCCTATATTATTTTGACAACACAAGCCCTGCATGAGAGCTAAGCAAATATTGAAAATCATTGGGAAGCAAATTCTATACTCTGCTTATTGCCAAACCAGTGGCAATAAGCACTGTCTTCTCCAGAGAGTCATTTTCAGTACAGGCACCACAGATATCTATGTAGATTACTAAAATTAACAACAGTGTTTCCGACATGAAACATACTACTTGACAATGCAAGATGCCACAAGGAATAATCCAAACAATACAGGGAGGAAACATTACATTACTGCATGGGTGATGTGAACCACTAATACTTTTTAATGTGTGTATTAATTACTTGTGTGATTAACATTTTTTATAGCATGCTAAAAGAAACATTCGGCATTGTTTTTGCCATTTCATCCAGTATGACAATTGCTTGTTGACATCTGTTAATAAGCACATATACTGAAGAGAGGAATTTCACTTCCAGTGATTTGGATGGCACTTTGTAGAGTTCCATGTTATTCTGCTGCACAGAATAACTGGTGTGATGTGACTATGTATCTGGTTAGTAAAATCAGTAATCCATTGTCCTGCATCTATGATTATGGATAATCACAGCACACGGATTTCTGGTCATCTTTTTCCCAGACTGCTGCAAGTCTTGTCTAAAAGTGACTGTATTTGGCTGCTATGTGTGAGTAAAGCAGTTACACTCCAACATGGAGCCCAGCATGCCTGAAACCTCACTGCCTATAGACAGAGTGATTAAATGAACATTGTAACTGGAAACATACAAGTCTGCTGCAATTATTTTGATTTTGTGTCAAAGGCCCTCTTACCTAATAAGCACCTTCCCTAGACAGTTGTTCCTCCCTACTTATCTTCTTTTATATACTTTCATATTTCCTAATTCTCACTACTGATGCCAATCAAATTTCTCATCCTCTCTAAATTCTTATAATAGTAATATGCCTCTAACACTTGGTGCTACTGACTATGGGATGTATCAATTCTTGGCTTGGGCTTACCTTAACATATTCATGTATTGGAGAAAGACTCTGAAAAGTTTGGAGACTGTTTTGCAATTTGAACAAAATCCTAAAGGTAGTTCCACTAGACAATTTGGTTCTCCTTTTGCCTGTTTCTGCTACATGGGGAAATCTAAAAATTCTGATACAATGGAAAAGTATTTGGGTGTGGGTTTGGTTTTTTTTTTTTGTGTGGGTTTTTTTTTTTTTTGTGCTTTAAAAATCAATATGGCCAATATATTTTAAAAACCTTTTATGTAGCAGGATTAATTTCCTGATATCTTAAGATACAATTATACTGAAAGTTTATTTTTGATATTCAATTAATGCAAGATCTCATTCAAAACCGTTTTGTGTTATTGACTGGTGAACAACGAGCTGAATTTCACCATCATCAGCATTCTCTTTAACACCAGTTTTAGGGTGTCAGTCATTACTGATACTTAATATATTTAATTACATGACAATGAATCCAGTAAAATTATTAGTTGCATAAATAAAAATGTATTACTAATGTATATAATTTTATCTTAAATGTATCTGGTTTTTTTATTATTTAAAATAATTCTTTAAATTAGTGCTTTCTGGGAAGTTTTCTTCAAGAGGTTGACTTCTTACTATAAAATAAATTACAGTAATGCTGGCAAGACTTTAGGAAGTCCATCTTGCAATAAAAATATCTGATTCTTCTTTCTGAAACAATTCACAGAAGTACTCACTAAGCATTGATCTCATATTA
>NW_020955744.1:390318-394416 GCF_003031625.1 Empidonax traillii | reverse complement strand
AATAATTCTTTAAATTAGTGCTTTCTGGGAAGTTTTCTTCAAGAGGTTGACTTCTTACTATAAAATAAATTACAGTAATGCTGGCAAGACTTTAGGAAGTCCATCTTGCAATAAAAATATCTGATTCTTCTTTCTGAAACAATTCACAGAAGTACTCACTAAGCATTGATCTCATATTAAGAATTTATTTCTTTTTAAAATGAACAAATGGATAACACAACAATTTTTGTGTCTTGTGTCTTCATCCATCTAAGTTACATGGCAGATTGTTAAAGAATTTAGAAAAAATAAATGTGGTTATGTTATTAAGGCCAGTTCCAAAAATGCATTTGCTGGGTCTTTTGCCTAGCATGAGGCGTTCAGAAATTTTACAAAGCTAAAATAATGAAAAGGGGGCATTTTCAGCTAAAGTTAATAAGGGTAATGGATATGTAAGTGGGTATAAGTAAATGAAGAAGAAATATCTTCTCCCTTTCAATCCCTATCTATCCATGTAAAAGTTTCAATCATTGTACTTGTATTGCAATTCTCTTGTCCTCTTATAGCTCTAGAGACCATTGCCCTCAATCAAACACTCACTCAGCAATGCACCCATAAAACAAGTCATCTTAGTCTAAAAAATGCCAGAACTCAGCCTCTTTCATGTCTTCACTAATGTTACCATCCACTTATTCTTTCTCTCTCCTTCCTGGCTGCACATCATACATACTGAAGAACATGTCAAAGGAGAATCACAGAGCAGAAGTTTCTGTGTGCAGATGAGCAATTGCCTAAATTCACACCCTGTAATCTCTTGGAAAGGGGAAAATGGAATAATTTAGCTATGCATTTCAACCCAACTCAGGCAGTTTAGAAAGAAAGAGACCCAAAGTAGCATAGATATCTGTCTATTGTTTTAGATACCTGCTTAGGAAAAAGGTTAATAGAAAGACAGTTGTATTATCACAAAGATTTTTGAACAAATACTACCCTATTCTGTAAAATGCTTTTGCTCCTGAAGTACTGTTGTCTACAAGATGATTGCAAACATTAGAAGACCCAGGGTATAATCTACAAATGGGAAAGTAAACTTCTCTCTTTACTGTGAATCTCTTGCATTGTAACTTTCGGTGTCCATGCAACTTACAGTTGGCAATACTGCATAGTGAAGCTGATCAACGCTATTAAATTCGACGATAATTTTGTTTCATGATATACTTTTATATTTTTACTTTTATATCTGCACACAGCTCAATAGGAAGTTGTATTCTTACTTCCTCTGATGGGGTTGTAAGGTTTCTGTACACATGTTGTCCAGTGGAGGGAAGGAAAATTATTTGTATGTTATCACAGAATCAAAGAATCAACTGGGTTGGAAAAGAACTCCGAGCTCATCAAGTCCAACCCTTGATCCAACACTGCCATGGTTACTAGACCACAGTGCTAAGTGCCACATTCGGTCTCAATTTAAAAACCTGCAGGGACGGTGAATTGACCACCTCCCTGGGCAGCCCATTCCAATGTCTGATTACTCTCTCTGCAAAAAATTTCTTCCTAATATCCAGTCTAAACCTGCCCTGGCACAGCTTAAGATTGTACGGTTACATAATATGTGGCAAATGTGACCTGGTTGGAAGGAACATTTAGGACCACAGTATTTTAGTTTAGTATAAAAGGGTATTTTTGTAGTTTACTAAATATGATCATGTCAGTGTCTAATTATTAACAGTAGCCTTCATCTCCTATTTTCTTTACAAAAACATAGAACAAAAGAAAATCACAGTATAAAGACTGAAAAAATATTTTATAGTGAGGCATGAGGAAATACAAATGAAAACAGATTTCTAAATATTAAAACTTCCCTTTCAACTGATCATTAAATTTAACTGTAGCAAAAATTCAGGGCATACCTAGTTTCATGAAAGAAAACTGTCACAATAAGCAAATCTTCAGAGGGGAAAAGCCACTAGGCCTGACTTTTATGATAATTTTTCAGTTCCTTCTTGGGTCTCCCAAATACTTTCTGTACATGTATGTAAACATATACATGTTATGTTCATGATTAAGAACTGTGACTACGATTGCCTCTACCTTGGGAATATAAGGCTTTATGTAAAACATCTTTTTTTCTTCAGTCACAGCCTCTCACTTAAAACCTTTTTTTAATCATATTTTAATTGTGAAATCTGAGATAGTAAGGCTTATCTTTTTCTCTCAGGTTAAGTTCCTTGGCAGGCAATAAGATACTGAGGAGACAGAGTTTGTCTCCATTAGTTAAAACAAGGATATCGATCATGACCTGAACATAAATCTCTTAACTTTTCCCTGGCGATAACCTCCAAGTAGGATTAATGTTCTTTGGACCTAGCTCACAAGACACTAATAACTTTTCTTTTTGGCAAGTCTACCTTTTAAGAGAGTCGTTAGATATAATCCATGAATACAATACAGAAAGGCACTACTTACCAATATGACTTAATAAAATAGAATAGTCTTTATTGCAGCTGCAGTTTATCAAAATAATATACTCAAATTCTGGGGCTATGCAGTACATAATATATTTTCAAATATGAAATTAATATTTCACAATGTATTATCACGTAATCCAAGAGGGTTGTAATTTAATCTTAAATTTTGCTTTTCTTTTAATGTGCTTGAAAAATTGTTTCACTATCAGTGTTTGTGCTTGACCTTCAGGACATAACCACCTGAGTAAATTATACTGTGCCAGATAATCCATATGTTCATTTAGATGACTCATTCCTTTTCAACCTAGTATATAGCCCTGGACATTCAGTTTGGCATTCTGATATTACTTTGTCACAAAATATTCACTGATTCCTTACAGACATGAACTGAAAGGCTAATTTTCTGTAAAATTTCAGCCTTTATTATCAATTCTATTAGAGATGCTATTGCCCCAACCTTGGAAGAATAAATCCAAATTCTTTATCAGAAACCTTAAATTCAAAAATTTTTTTTTCACACTTACAATTATTTCTATTCTAGAAGATCCTTCTACTACACATATTTCAATTTCTATACCTTATCAACTGTGAGGAAAACCGTTTTTTTGGTGTTTTTTTTTTTTGTTTGTTTGTTTTTTAACTATATCTTGTCATGGTTTTGTCTTGCCATTTTGTATACACAGAATCAAAATGATCAGTTGTTTAATTTTCTTTTATCTCCCTAAATTCTTGAACTCCGTTCACAATAAACTCTCCATATTCAAGATACCAGATCCTGTTCTCCAAATTCTTTTACATATTATCAATATACAAGTTCTGAATAGTTCTGAATTAAAAACATGAATAATCATATGCTTTAATGGTGGTGTATTTTTAAATCAGTTGATACTACAGTAAACTATTGGATTAGATATAAAACTATTGGATTATTCTGTGTAACCTTGAAACAATCAGCTGTTCTCCCATGTAATGTAGTGTTTGATAAATGACTCTGTGTGGCAGGTATGACAATCCTTGCTCTATCAATAACTGCAGGTGTTAAAAGTATCTTATTTTCAGTAATAGATCCAACCCTGAAGCAAGCAGTCCCCTTTTTCAAAATTACATTAAAACACTTTAAAACTTCTAGTCTTCAGCTTAGTTACCACCTTACTAAGTAACATATCATGGCACTGTTGACCTGACCTTAATCCAAAATCAAACAGGTTTCAAATGGCCCATAACTTTTACTGAGGTTTCCATAGTCAAATCTATCTATCCATAATAAAAATTATATTCTGATTATGTTAGAATATCAATCCTGACCAATTTCAATTTATAACATCTGTTTACTTATGTATGCATAGCACAAATGCTCTCACAGTTAAGAAATCAGGATGATTAGCTGCTGATAAGCTGTACCAGTGCCAATTTCTGACTTTAAAATTGCAAATAAAACTGTGAAATCCTCTAGCCAGTTTGCTGCAACTGATAAATAGGGAAGAAGGTGGATGATGCTTCTTTTACAGATGAGAATTGAGGCACTATCTTGCATACTTTGATAAATAGCTCTAATTTCACTGCCTCCTATAGGAATATTGAGTCAACATCAAAGCTTTTTTCTTCCAAAATTACTTTCACAGAAAGGTAGATTTTGCTCTTTTTTTATGGG
>NW_020955744.1:384209-390297 GCF_003031625.1 Empidonax traillii | reverse complement strand
GGGGAAATTGTAGAATGATGTCCAGCAAAATTTCCGTCATTCAGAGATGGAGTACTTTAGACCTCAATTTTTGTATCTTAAAAAAGCTAGTTGTCCATTTGTTATTAGATCCTGGAATACTAAAAATGCTTGATTTTTTCTTCCCATCCACTGCTATTTTATTTTCTAGCATAGAGATTTTGAAAAATTTTTCCACTGCAGACCTGATTTTGCACATTTCTGCACTTGGTCTGCTTTTCTCTAACTCAAATACACTGGTGATATTTCATGCATAATATTATGTCAAGTATTAATTGCACAGTCCTATTAGATGACCAGTCGTTTCCTCTTGTGAACATCCTAAAAAAAACAGACATAGTATCACATATTTTGCACTTTTGCTGACTGCTTTTCCCCTTTTAATTAATTTGCACTGTTAGTTTTCAGATATATTTCTTCTGAGACTCCCAAAATAAGCAGGAAATTAAATATTTTGTAGTAAATTACATTATTTATTCTTAACATCAGAAAACAATTATTACAATATAAATAATATTTTGTGAGTAAAATCACCAAGCAATAAAGCCAATTTTTCTCACGTTTCTGTATGAAATTATAAAAATATTAAAATTGGAGACTTCTACTTTAAACAGTCATATTATTTAATCAGAATACAGTTGTATATAAAAATACGGGGACAATCTGACATTTATTTTTGTGTATTATAGCATTGTGGACATTGCCATATTTGACTAGTTAGTGGATCTTCAGAGAAAAGTTGCAGGCATTGTTTTTCTAAGCTACTCATTGAAGTGATATCTAACTTTCACGACCTTTGAATACAACATTAAGCAAGTAGATTCTGAAATGTGTTTGAGGTATGTACCAAGTATTATCAAGAAATAATCAGAAACTGGTTTTTTTCAATAGAAAACCGTCTTCCACTTTTTCATGAGATTTTTGGAAGTGGTAAGCCAACCATTTGGGTAGAAATGCAAATTTCTCTGCATGATTATGAAAACTGGTTCCAAGTTTTGAGGGTACAATGAGAACAAGGCTCTATAATCCCAAAAGTAAGTTGGAGGAAATGTAAGCCTTAAGAAATCAATATTCAGGAGGATATAGAAGATACAGATAATCAAGCGTTCCCTTAATATCTACTTTTTGGAAAACTGACTCTAATACTGTGCATACAGAAAAGACAAATTCTGTGAACTTCAAAAGAGAAGTAGGATTTTACTATGATGGAGTTCCACTAATCATAGCTGCATTTTCTCGCCTTTGGAAAACACTAGTCATACTTATGTGTCAGTATATTCTCAATGACCTGTATGATTTCTTTATTTTATTGAGGCTTCATATTTTTTCAGTACATAGAGAGAGAGAGAGAGAGAGAGAGGGAGAGAGAGATACACACACACCAGTGTTATTTAATGCCTTCATTAACGACACAGACAAAGGGATAAACTGCACCAAGCTGAGTGGTGCAATTGACACCTCTGAAGCATGAGATAACATCCAGAGGGCTCAAGAAACAGGCCCATGGGAATCTCACGTGGTTTTACAAGACCAAGTGCAAGATGCCGAGTCAGGGCAACCCCTGGTATCAATGCAGGCTGTGGGATGAACAGATGGAGAGAAGCCCTGCTGAGGAAGGATTTGGGGGGCTCGTGGATCACTATGCAATGTGCACTTACAGTCCAGAAAGCCAATTGTGCCCCAGGCTGCATCGAAAGCAGTGTGGCCTGCAGGTCAAGGGAGGGGAGTCTGCCCCTCTTCTCCACTCTGATCAGACCTCACCTGGAGTGCAGCACCCAGCTCTGGGGTCCTCCAGCACAGGGAGGACACTGAAGTGTTGGAGCAAGTCCAAGATGATTAGAACGATAGAACACGTCTCCTATGAGGAAAGGTTGAGGGAACTGGGGTTGTTCAGCCTGGAAAAGAGAAGGCTTCTGGGTAACCTAATTAAAGCCTTCCAGTACCTGAAGGGAGATGTTAAGAAAGATGAAGAGGGACTTTTTACAAGAGCATGTACAGGACAAGGAGGAATGGCTTCAAATTGAAAGAAGTTTTGGATTAGATATTAGGAAAAAATTCTTTACTGTGAGGATGGTGACGCACTGGAACAGGTTGTCTAAAGAAGTGGTGGATGCCCAATACCTTGAAGTTTTCAAGGCCAGGTTGGATGGAGTTCTAAACAACCTGGTCTAGTGACAGGTGTTCTTGCCCATGGTAGGGGGTTGAAACTACATGACCTTTACGTTCCCTTCTTCCATTACATATAGTATATACTTAGGTATATTAGGGTGTATATATATATATATACACTTACGCACAAATATATGTATATATATATATATGCACACACACATAAGGCACTAATTATATTTAGGTTATGTAACGATATAATATACCATTAAATTATATGTACTTTAAACTACAGTTGTACAGCATCAACACTACACAAAAGGAGTTTTTAAAATAGATCCATATCTTCATGTTTCCATAATATTTTCAAATTAAATAGCAAATACATTTACCTTGGTGAGTGTACATGTATGAAGGGTGGAGTGGGGAACAAATTTTGCATCAGAGACATACACTATCTTCACAGAAGTATAGATTTATTTAAGACACTTATTTTTTCCCTTTGTTTTATTTATAATTGATTAAGTTGAAAATATATAAAAGTGAGCCACATTTTTATTTTAATATAAGAAATGTCAAACTAGGTGTTTAATTTCAATCCCATTTTAGTCCTAGTTCTGGTAGATTTGAGATTTAGAAGTGATGCTGTTCCCTTGTATTCCTTTGAAGTTAAAAAAAGAAAACAAAAATACAGGTACCACTTCTCCAGCCATCAAAAGTGCAAACCTGTTGGCAGAGGTTCAGTGTGATTTGACGAGCAAACTGTTCAATTATTAATGACCAATTAAAACCCAGTCCCATAACTTTCTTAATTATACTACTACTCTTTTATTGCTTCAGTGCCCTATATGATGGTGCCCCCTCTCCTTGCTGCAATTGTTCAGGTTTGGACCAAGACTCTTGGATAGTGAAAAGTCCAGTCCTTGTTAGATTATTACTATACTTAGGCTCATAATTAAAAGTCATAGCTCTACTCAGTGTATATTCTCTATGGAAAACGACTACAAAAAATATTCTGGCTGTGAATTTTGAATATTATAGAGATGCAGAATATTAATGGCAAAATACTAGCCCCTTCAACCAGATTTAAATTTCCAGTGCATATTTATATTTTTCACAGTGTTTTACCAATTTTAGGCTAACAACTGTGTAATGCAAATATGAAATATTTATATTTCAGAGGATAGTAGGAATCTTTCTTATTTGGTTTTAACTTGTTTTAAAATTTCCAAAGAAGTCTTTATGTGCCAAAAGTCATTCCAGCTAAAGCTGAAATTGGGCATGAAGTTCATTTTTTTTTTAATTATTTTCCTCACATTACTTCAACTAACTCTAGAATCAAATTTTGGCTTTTCCAAGAGTGAAGTATGCATAATGCAAGTTAATTTAAGTATACTTTCAGCAAGAATTAGTACAGTTGTCACTTCAGTTACCATTGTTTTTGTTAAATGGAATTGAGATTAGCAGTCTAAAAGATATGTAGAGCATGATCTGAATTACAGGGCAGTTTTTCCAGTTGTTTTAAGAAGTGATAGGACTTGGTTCCTGGATAAAATGTTTAGCAAGGTCCCAAGACACCCATAGTCAAAGAAATTCAATCTACATTCTTGTTGTGCTGTGAGCGGTCATTTCCCCGGTGTTATCAGCCAAGTGTCAGCAGTGACAGCTTTACAAACCATGAACTCCAGTGGAAAAGTGCAGTTACTTATCTAGCTTCATCACTATACAGAAAGGAGGGGTAAGTCAGGCATTTCCAAACTCTCTATGTTTATATCAAAGTATTCATGGAAAACCTTACTAGTTTTTTCCCCCTCTTGCCCTCCAAATACTTGTTGTACTGCTAACTATATTAAATATGCTCTGCAGTAATAGGTTGATCCAAAATATTCAGTATTTGTGGCTTAAGATTTTCCCACTTATCTTTCCATCCCCTGCCACTAGCATTTGTTACTCCATCCATAGTGTTTATGCCTCCTTAACCTGCCACATTTGTTGGCAGCAGCTTCTGGTGGAGTCATTTGGTGAGTGGGAACAGCAAACTGATGCAGGTTTTAAAATGAGTAATTCCACCCTCTGTCACCATTGCAAGAAGGAGACGAAGAATTTTAAGTTGGTATTTCCACTAAATTCTTCATATGAAATTGCCTCTTGACACTAAAGTTCATGGATTTTTTGGTTCTGTACAAAGTCACACTTATTTGAAAAACACGAATAGGCAATTTTTTATTAGTTTTAGCGAGAAATCTGATGCAACCAAAAGAAATACTTGCTTTATTATATAAAACTGTTTCAACCACCTTGAGCGTTTTAACTGAACAATTAAAGAAATAACTCAGATGAAAAAATACAGAAACAAGGATTCATGACACATTTCTGAGTCACATATGCTAAAGCTGCTCTCTTCTACACAACATCTTTTGTTGAACTGTACTGTAGTTTATGTAAATTGCTCAATTTGCAGCTAATTATTTGATTGCATACAAAGTGTGAATAATGGGCAGTACTATAAGCACATAATGTTTTGATTTTTCCTTCTAAGATTAGGAGCAGCCAACAATGGAAATCAGATATTTGTAAAAAACATACAGGAAAGACAGATATATATTCGTAAATATGACAAAGTTTCTAAATTGTATGGCCTGTATATCTTTGGGTTTGCTCACCAAATGTATAAATAGTTGTGCAGAACAGAAAATTTTAAAAAATACATCACTAGATGAAATCAATTTCAAACAGAAAAGGAGGTAAATATATATCAGTATTCACATTTTATGAGACTTTTCTCATTTTACCCATGACAAACAAGCTCTAAGAAATTTCTGTGTGTAGCAATAACTATATTATAAAATAGCCTACCTTTAAAGACCAGATATCCATAGACAGTTCATAGATAGTTTCAATAGCACTGTAAATACATGAAGAATTTACACAATGTGATAATAGGAACCTCTTTCCCATAATGAATTTATATATTTTTCATAACAGTTGGTTGATGTAATAACCAAATTTAATATCTCAGGGTGTTTAGATGTTAAAATGAGTAAACTCCCAGTAGTCTTCACAGAATAAAAAGATTAAAGAGTGGAACATTTTCCATAAATTATGTTTATGATTCACCATAAATGGAGGGTTAATGTTAACAATCACAGTGGTTGTTGGATCAGTTTTAATCTCTGATAAAATTCCATTCTATCATATATATATTATTTTTTTACTTACCTTCCATTTTACTAAACTAGTTTAATAAAGTTATTTAATAAGTTACTGTAAAGAGTAGGATATAATGGTATTAAAAAAAAGAAAAACAAAACAGAAGAAATTTCATTCAAATGAAGGAATAAATCTGAATCTGTAGGTCAATATACTAAATCAGGTATAAAAGGAAAAGGAACTAATTAAGAGCAATTAAAAATCTGTGTGGAGGAGCTCAGCCTTGGAAACTGTTCTGGAAATGGAGCAGTTTTCTTTTCAATAGCCAAATCATTCACTTCCTAAAACTGAACAAAGTCATAATTTTTGCTCCAAGGAATTTGTGAAGATCAAATCATACCATGAATCACTTACTGAAATTACAAAGTAATTAATAGTGTTACTCAGGCTTCATTTTAATATCTGTTCCCTTGAGGGAGTTACTAGAGTGTTGGACTATTCTCATCTGTTTTGTGTGTTGTTTCTCTTTTCCCCAGCAATTTTTAAAGACATAAGTGTTCCATGAAAGGCAGATATTGATATTCATCAACATGTTTGCCTTGAAAAGCAATTGAAATCTTGTCTTTCATCCTGTTTGACCATTTATTTTTTGTAATACTATTTGCATACAATGAAAGAAAATTTTACTTGGAATATGGCTACAGCCTCTATGAATGATTTTTAATCAAAAATTTATTGGTACATGAACATGTTATTCAGGTATAAGACACTATTTTTTCTCATATCCATTATAGCAAGTATGGCTTAGTGG
>NW_020955744.1:290446-384039 GCF_003031625.1 Empidonax traillii | reverse complement strand
AAAGCAATTGAAATCTTGCCTTTCATCCTGTTTGACCATTTATTTTTTGTAATACTATTTGCATACAATGAAAGAAAATTTTACTTGGAATATGGCTACAGCCTCTATGAATGATTTTTAATCAAAAATTTATTGGTACATGAACATGTTATTCAGGTATAAGACACTATTTTTTCTCATATCCATTATAGCAAGTATGGCTTAGTGGAAAACTTTAATAAAATCAATTATGACATTTTATATTAATTACAGAATACATTCTGAAGGCAGACAGTATTGCAGCGTAAGGACTTTAGATCATAAATATGGATACATATTGCTGAATTTGCTGGCCCCCTAATATGGAATATGTTCACAAGGTGTATACTGACTTAGTCTTTGCAGTGACTGGGAATAGTCGTTAATGTAACAATGTAGACTGTCCTGATTTTTAGATGAAGATGTCACAAGAAAAGGTAGACAGGGATTCATCTGGGCTCTTTGAAATCATCTAGCTATTTGTGCTTCACAACATGACTATAAAAATAACCAGTGACCTCTCCAAGACTACAATTAGGTTTGATGTCTTATGGATATAATTCAACTCTCTGGTTACTTTTGATTCCTAAACTCATAAATTTTGGTGGACACACCATATATTCCATGCTACTGTTGGTGTAAAGGTAACAACATTTTGCACCTGCAGTGCTGCCCTGCTCGTCTGCTGGTGTACCACTATGTATGTGTAGCTATTAATTTCTAAATATATTCTACTACATATATTTGTGTGGAAGATAAATTCAAGACATGTAAGATTATTTCCATTTACAATAAAAGCCATTTTAAATCATTACATGTTGTATTTTAAATGAGGTTGTGTCATTGTAATTGAACATTTATATAAGGAAGTTTGATTGTTTATTTCTTTAATCTATACCAAATAACTAAGGCAATATCTAAGTCATCAATGTTCTCCTGCAAAAGGAAGCAATGGTTATTCAAAAGAGAAAATATTTCTCTCAACTCTGTAGAAATTAAACTTATATCTATGTTTTTTCACCTAGGTAATTCATAAAGGAAGCTGAAATCTTAGAAGCCTTACATTCTACATAGCTTTGTGTTTGGAGGAAGAAAGAGTAGCATGAAACATGCAACTAAGACAGACAACTTTTAGGTGTATTGGATATAAAACTTACAATGAACTTTAGAATGGAAATGTAGGGTTCCAAAAATGCACCATTAACTGAGAATATCTATTGTAAAAGTTTTGTACTTTTCACCATCACCCTGTGTTATATTTGTGTTTAGAACAGTTATTTTCAGTAAGCATTGGCAGATTCATCTATCAGTTTCATTTCTTTGCTTGGCCTCAGGTGTCATCCAAGGCAAATGGTTTTCTGTATAAGTGCATGATGATGTCTTCATTACTTCCTCTGTCAGAAGTTAAAATGAAATACTGAAATCTTAATCTATATAGGGAAAACTTAACAGTTTTTAAATGAAAATGTCAAAATATTTAGTTATGAAGTTAAGCAGTTCTAATTTTATCTGTTGTTCCTGTCTGTTTTCCTTTCTTTTGAAACATTACAGTCTAAAATAGCTATAGGAGAGTTTTTTGAAGTGTGGCATGTTGATGATATTGCAAAAATAATACAGGTCATTTTCAGACTGCCTTTTTTCAGGCAAACTGTCAGTTAATGGTTGATACACATACAGGTTCTCACTGACAATTTTTACCTACTCAGAATGATATTGTTAGAAATAGCTGGCAGATTAAGTTATATTTCATACAGGTATGCCTATTGCCTCAGATGTATTCTTGCAAATGCATACATTCAGTCAGAAAAACATTTAAAATTAAAATTTATATTATACTCATACCAGATCATAAAGGTTGGATCTATTTTATTTTTTTTTTTCTTACAGTCCTCTTTTAGACATAGAAGACTTTCTTTTTTTTTGGGGGGGTGGGGGATGGTTATTTGCCCTTTTTTGTTTGATTGGGTTTTTGTGGGTTTTTTTTCTAGTACTCAGTAGTTAATATCCCCTGGAATGTAAGTAGATTGTCTGTCCATGAAGTATGTTTGACCAACCATGTTTAAAGATTCAACCCTGTTTACTTTCAGAAATTTGCAGAAACTCTACTGTACCTTATTTTTTTCTTGCAGTCCATCTGTAGGTCTCTCATCTAACATATTTGATTTATAGTTCTAACATATTTCTTTTCTGTTGACATTTTCCTGTGAGTTACTGACTGCAACTAATATATAAACATCTTGTTCTCTAAATTACCCTGAACCTCCAGCCTAAAACTGACAGGACTGCCTGTATAGGGATATTGTCCAAATACTTAAAGAGCAAACACATTTGCTTGGATGTGACCCATAGAAGTTCTGAATGCCCACAGAGGTGCCCATAGAAGGAGGGAAAATACTAATTTTTCAGAAGCTGCAGCTTAGTACATCGGATTTGTCTGTAAGTAACAGAAATGCCTGTTCAGGGGTGAAATCCACCTGAAATCACCACTCGAACAGGGGAAGACTAGATTACAGCTCTTCAGTTGTAATTGACAAAATTTATTGTTCTTTATTGCTAAAAACAAAGAACCAAGAGGTGAACTTCATAATGCAACTGACATAATTCAGTATTTTTCAGCTCCAAGTGACTAGATGATTCAGATACGCATTGGAAAATTACGGGAGGACTGGTGAACAATTAATGGCTTTAGTCCTTTTAGCAACTTTAGGACAAGAGGCTAGAAGGTGATATTCACTCAGAAAACAATTGCTAATTGTTTTATACATGAAGAAAGCTAAAGAGATTGTCTTGGTCATTACTGATTGAAAAGTACTGATTTTCAAGTCTTCAGCTTGAAAAACAAGCTGAAACAAATGCATGTAGTAGTGAGGGACAGTTCTCTTTGCAGTGAAAAGATGGATCACAATTTATTCCTTGTTCTGTGCTTCTACAGATATAAAAGTGGAATTTTTATATTTACATATTTATATTATTTATATTATTCATGTATTATATATACTTCCCTATCTATAATATTTATATTTATATTAGATATATTTTATATATTTATCTATATTTAAATTTTAAATATTTATCATTTAATTTTTATTAATTATTAATTATTATTAATTAATAAATAAATTATTAATTTAATTTTTAAATATTTATATTTTATAGTTTATATAAAAACACTATAAAAACAGTTTGTAAAATATCAGTGAAGTACAGTATTGGTTCCATCGATGTTGTAAAACAGTTCATGTATATCTAAAGGTAGATGTTTAGGCGTGACTGCAGAAATTTCAGATCTGTGAGTCTTGAAATAGAGAGGCAAACATGAGTACATTAGGAAGATTCAGAGGATCTCAAATCTGTAGTTATCCCCCAATATAAATACCATGAAAAAGTTTAAGCTAAACTAAGCAAAATGAGAAAGTTTTGTCTCGAGGTTCACAAATTGTGTACAAAAGCCAACTATTTTTACAGGCACCTAAAAGCTGTTTTAAAGAAAACACCCCAACAGTTGTTTACTGCTGTTTCATAGTATGAAATAATCTAATTTACATATAGATTAAGAATTTATTTATGGCATCTATGATACTATAAACTAGTGGGGGGGTTATGTCACAAAATCTTTATTGTAGTTCTTCGTTGGTGTTTGATTTCTGTTTGTATTATAGTCCCATTAATGTTGCCAGTGTAACATACAGTATATGTCAAACATTTATTATAAAAATGGCCTGACTTCATACAAAAAATTATTGGCAGTCAAGTGTTGGGATTAATTACTTAATCTAAATATACTTCAATAATTAAACAAATGAGACCATCATATATTGCAATTCTACTGCCTACTGGAGAAAGATCAGACATATGTTCTGTATTATAAAAGCAGTAACAGTGTCACAATATTAAAAATAATATATTTATGCATAGTTATATGTAAACTAGGAGTGCATTTAAATTATATGAATTTTGTCATAAAGAGGAAAATTCAAGGAGGAATGTTTCATCTTAGAGATTGCTGCATTTTTTAAAGTTTATGATAACACTGAAAATTAAAGATTTCAGCTGCTAGGATAATTACAGTTCTATCCTGAAGCCATTCTCTTAAGTAAAATATTTCTGAAGAGTTCATAAGAATGATGTATATGTGGTCATATATTCCCATTACTAGAGAATGAAAACAAATTACTTGCAGGATTTTTTGGTAATATTAATTTGATTTTTTTTTTCATTTTGTAATTTCAACTGTTTAAGACATTTTTAAAATTTTAGTTTATTGTTTCTAAAAAATAGTAGAAAAAATACTTTTTTACTTGATTTCTTTAGCTTGTTATCCTATGTCTTCTAAGTATTGTCTGTTGGATATTCCATTGTGCACGTTTCATTTTTTATCCCATTTTCTATTAAATATAGATTATATTCTATTAAATTCTATTAAATAGAATTTATAGAATAGAATTCTATTAAATATACTGTTTTCAGGAGTTGCTGTTAATGAGGGAAACTCTTAAATTTTGAATTTGGCTGACCTTAAGATTTTAATGGTGCATACTTAATATAGAATTAAGATAGATTTTTGCATTTAAGATAAAATTTATGGCTACTCATTCTTCGGTTGTGTGATCTTTGCTTGCTTTAGCTGTGTGTATGGAAGTATTTCATGGGGTTTTTTTAAGAGGAATCCACTTTTGCTGTCTCTAAATCAAGGAAGAAGCTGGATTTTAGAAAATAAACATAGATTTCTGAAGTTTAGGAGCAACAGAGAGAACGAGGTTGGCCTGTATGGTCAGCCTACATGATGGGGCAGGGACAAGTATGCAACAGTAGCTAGGACAGAGGCATTTCCAAGAGTTAAACTAAATCAAAACCTTCATTTGGGAAGAATGCACCTGAAACAATGCGTCTGACGATGCCAAAGATGTACTAAGATGACTGGAAATAGGCATTCATAGAGAAGTGGTATGTAATCATGTAGTCAAGGATCAAAATTACAATGCATATATGATACTGAAATCATGCTGTGCCAGTGTCTTTGAATTGTCTGAACTTACAACAAGTGAGAAGTGTGTTTCTATGATGGTTTATTTATTCAATTAGTAAAAACCGTATTTAATAACAGTAAACTGAAATTTGTTTTTGTTTGTTTGTAAATTCTAGAAGTTTATAGTCTTTTCCAAGTTCTTTTGCTTAGAAAACACTGTTTTTCTATATTCTTTCATCAATTTATTAGGAAGTGCAATTGTTTTATGATGCCCTTCTGCCTACTTGGTCCCAAAAATAATATCTGTCTCATGAATTCCATAGTACACTTAATTCACTGTCTACCAACATCTGGTGAGAAGAAAGCATGGAAAATCTGACAAATTATGCCAATTATTCCACAAGTAAGGACCAAGTGGGTTCAAACTGAAGAAAAGTTAGGGAAAAGCATCCATCTATTCCTAACATATTTAGACAGGAAGATCTAGAGCATGAGGAATATGTAGGTTCCTTAGAGTGATGACTAGCTGTCATCATGGTGATGTGAAAAGATGCAGAAGAGTGCTTTAGATGATTTATGTGGTAATTTAGTTCAAGCTCTGATAATCTGGATTGAGCAAACTCCATTTCCAAAGAGACGCTAGAAGTGGATACAATAGGAAAGAAAAAAAAAGGAAATAAAAGCAGGAAAAACCAAACCAAACAAATCCAAAAGACATTACCCTTGAAAATCCCCAGCTGGACTAGTCTTATAAAAAGGGAGGAAAAGGTATTTTTCATCTTTCAAAGAGCTCTGATTTTAACAGTTATCAGATGACGTGCTGCTACCCAGAATAGCTCTAAACAGTAGTCATAATAAGTCTCTGAATTCAAGAGGTACCTTGTCTGATGCTTATGCCTATGAAATACTTCAATGCAAAGCTGCTACAAACACAAATCCTAATATTGCTATACTCTGGTCACCAGAAAAAAATGTTCTTTCCAATGAATGTGCACATACCATGTCTTTTTCGTGAGATAGACTCCCCTGGCTCCTTTGACTTGACCTATCACATTTCCTCCAGAAGCATGCTTACTAGAGAATAAATAGAGGAATATTTTGTGATTAATGATTAAAATCAGATGATTTAAGAAATACTAAAATGGAATCTTGATGTTTTGCAAAAAACATGTTTTTTAATAAAGGAGAAAACTGGTTTGCTATATGAAAAGGTTAAAAGGAACAACTACATAAGATGCAAACAATACTGAGAAGTGGATCCTTTCTTACTACCATCAGTAGCAATGCAGTAGTTTGGACCTGTTGTGTTTAATATTTCACATGAGGAATCCTCAGAGACTGACTTGACAGACACAGAATTTTTAGAGTAGACCAACGACTTCAAAAGCAGAGCCACCACTCCAGATGGTATATACACAATAGTCAAAAGCTTAACTGCACAGTGACAGAGCCACCAACAGAAAAATCCACTTTCTTTTTTCTAAGCAGCCGGATGGCTTAGATTTTTGTTAAGCATAAATTTTA
The DNA here is from genome assembly GCF_003031625.1 of Empidonax traillii. NCBI lineage: Eukaryota > Metazoa > Chordata > Aves > Passeriformes > Tyrannidae > Empidonax > Empidonax traillii. The sequence goes on along the minus strand of NW_020955744.1, from coordinate 377,531 downwards.
ACTGTGCACTGATTTCACAGAATCACACAGACTGGTGTGATTCCCTCACAGTAAAAAAAGTGGAGTTTTTTTTCCCCATCAGATTCAATCTGATTCCATCCATATTTAGATGGAGTCTCCTGTGTTTCAGTTTGTGCCCATTGCCTCTTGTTCTCATTTAATTATGAGTTTAACTAGATATTTTAGCTATAAATGCTAAAAGTGTTACTTGGGAAATTTTGAGCTAGTCAAATCTTTAGATTAGTACCTGACAACTTACTGTTCAGAGACTACTAAAAAACAAGTAGTAAAATCCTTGGAACAGCATGAAATAATGGAACGTATCCAGTATGATATCTAGCAAAAAAAACATCTTTAACTCAGTTCTTCATTTAACCTGTAGATGTCAATAGTGTATATTTTAATAATAGTAGTAATAAAAGATAAAACTTTGTTCATTTGGTTTCCTATTAAGGAAGCAAAGTATTGATGTAAAGAGAAGCAATAAAGATACAGATATAACCATGTAGAGAGAAAGTACCTTTAAAAGTATGTAAAAATACATGTTTTGGTCTATGCTGCTATGTCTCATAACATGTCCACTTGTAAATGCAGAATCTTTCCATAATAACCAGGGTGAAGAGGTTTTCCACAACAGCGATTCTCTGTAACTCCTTCTGCGAATTGTTCAGTTAAAAGCGATTATGTAACAGCATTGAGAGGACTTTTAGAAGTGTTGAATCATTGAGTGAACACAAATCTCTGATTCTGAGAAAATTTGTTATTTATAAGGCTGATCTTTTGTGTACCAGACAAAACAATTGGTGTGGTTTGTCTTTTTTATTTTTGAAGGAAATACTTTCATACTCAGCCAAGAACCAAAAATTCTTAATTTCTAGTTCACTGGTGGCATAACTTACATCATAAAATACCACCTACAGACTGAAATTTTCTGTTTCCCCCTTTTCTTTATTACGAGAAACAGGATATTCCTTTGGCAAAATATGATCTTAATTTTTAGACTCCTAGTGTGAAGCACTATCACCAGTATTTAAGTCGATGGTATATCATGAAAAGTTAACAATATTTTCCACACAAGATGGAAAAAAAAAATGCTATTTCCATATTGGATGCCATGTAAATATGAGAAGTTTTTACAAATCATTTAACATTTGCTAAAGGTAGAGCTCACCGGAAAGAAAGAAAAAATAAAAAGGTGTCCAAACATAGGCAGTTTGTTCAGTAAATTGAAATTCAAGATTGAAAAGTTTGATTTTACTCTGTGTCAAAAGACACCTTTTAGAATTTTCCTTTCTTTTTAAAAAAGGCAAATTTTATTAAATATTTATCCTGGAAACAGATTTTTTGCCTATTCTGCTTCTTGTTCCCCTTAATCTTCTGATCTAATTACTGCTTAAGAAGGCTGCGTTGCAAATGTAATATTATACATTTGAGACACTTCATCCTAATATATTACACTCAGGAAAGGTTGAAATACATTTTCAGCAACAGCCACTTAATGTACTGTGCAAACAACTACTTCATATGACCTTTCAGACAAAATATGTTCTGTGATTGCTATAGTCATCCAATAAGAAAAAAAAAAATCAAATTCCTCACATATTTTTCTAAAAATCCTGTTCATGTTGCTTTTTCAGATAAGTCAGTCTCAGATACCTCCAGCTTGTAACTGAATGGAGAAGGAAGTACTGTAGAAAACCCACTTCTTTATAATAAAAGATCTTATATATGAAGCTTGAAATATGAATCAACACGTTTTATACTCACAATACACTAAAAAACAATCTGTAGTTCTAATCTTTAGTGTATTAAGTCATCAAGATATTCTGAAAACCCTAAAGGAGCTTAAATCCAAGGATTACATGTCTAAAGTTGTTCATGGATATTCCAAGATAAAATAGTAAATACTCTGACACAATAATTTTTGGAAGTCCACATAAGGTAGTACCATCCACAACCAGAAAGAGGAAGTGGAGTCATCTGGGGAGTTTGCAGATGAGTTTACTCACCTGTTCATGCTAAGTAGATTTTGTTGCACAGTTTAATTTATGATTCAGTACATGAAGCAGTCAAGAACAAAATGTCAAAAGTATCCATGAGGAAACACATATTATGCCTTACTCAGCAATAAAACCCAGTCTTTCCTCCAAAGAGAGGTACATTATTATGTAAAGTATTATTGAAGAGTGTAAAATTAAGAAAATATGAGGAGAGAAATAAAAACAGCTATCTTTAAAATTAGAGAAATTTCAAACAAGCTAAAAAATTAATATAAATTCTCTTGAGTCTGTTGAAAAAACTAGGCATTTGCATGAAATCTCTCTATTTACCTTGATGTATGACATGTCTTAAAAAGTCATGTTTAGATGTCAAATTCTATTTGTTTGTTTCCAGTAAACTGTGGATGTGTAAACTTTTACAGATTATGATTAGGTATTTTATTTATACATATTTAAATTTTTCTATATTAATATTTTATATATATTTATAATATATAATATAATATATAATATATATAAAAATAACATAAATGTATATTTTATATAAATTTTTACATAAATGTTTGGGGATTTGGGGTGTTGCATATTTTATTGTTTGGGTTTTTTTCTTCCACTGAGGATGATAATGATAATTCCACAATTTCCACAGTTAATTAAATCCTGTAGACCAGAATGAGACTTTGAACAAAAAAGTTCTGAATAACTGTTCACAGATTAAAAGTTGTGCTTTTGACTGATTAATAAATTGAATTTAATATCTACAAGAGACTTAGAAAATAAATTTCAGGTAAATCACTGAAGTTTTTACTCATACTTGAACTGAGTAAGTGCTCTATAAGGCAAAGAAGGAATCCAAAATGCTAATTTATGTAATTGTGAAGGGAAAATAACAATGAAATCAGGGTTTGTGCTTCATCAGAGCTGTGAACTAATTTCAAATATCTGCTCTGGGTTTTGTTGTACATTACTCTTTCACTGCTAGTGAAAGTTTTAATTTTCTGAAATGCATCTAAAGAACTCTTGAGTTAAGCCTGTGGAGAGGAAGATATAGAAAGAAAATAATGATTGTATGTTTGGGAATTAAGTAAATAGTGCAAGACTAAATATGTGTACTTAAAATTGATGGAAAAGTCATCTGATATTGTACCAATTTTTATAGTTACGTAACCTGGACTTTGTTGTTTTGCAGACTTCCATTGACCCTAGTATATTAAATCTAGTGTATTAAATCCAATATTAAAATATGCCATAGCAAAATACACAGGGAAAAAAAAAAAAAAGTTTGTCCTTTCTGAATTAATTGACCTAAAGATAGAACTGTGTCCATCATGTAATCACAATATACTGTTAACTGGATCAGCAACGGGTTTACTGTATATTTTAAAAACAATTACAGGGTGAAGGTTTTTCCCTTTTCCTAAGCAGCAAAAGTCTTCGAATCCCTATTGTCAAAGTTCATTTTGATGTGCAAGAATACATGAGAGCAGAAATACATGTAAAAATTAAAAAAGTAGTGACAAAAATCAACAATCATTCTGCAAGACCAGAAAAAAGCTGGATGAGAATTTGTTTTACCAGTCTTTAGAAATATTTTTCTTTCTTACCATCTGACTGTTCCCATAACTGTAAGACAGTTGTGGATTCTTGGCAGTGTTTGTATGTAAAAGCCTTAAAAACTGGAACTTTAAAAATACTTTAGTGCTAGTAATAATATAGTAGCTAAGCTTTTTTGGTATGATCTTTGAAATAGGTATGATTATGCTGAGGTTATAAGAGCTATGGTACATTGTTTATTTTGGTGGTTACACGCACAATTAAAAGCTAATATATGTCCCCAAATTCTTTAATTTTCCATTATCCCATTCTTTGTCATGCTTTTTAATTAAACAGTATTCATCAATTCCTTTTTACTTTAAAGAAGAAAAAATAGTTTTATACAAAATATTTGAAGTATCTGTGAATGAATTCACCTTACACTGTAATTTTTTGCAAAAGTAATGAACCAGAGAGAACAGAGTAGAACAAGTTTTCTTTCCTTGTAAAGCCTCCCAACCTCAGAAACTAAATGCCACTATCAGTGATAGGAGAAACCTTCAAGAAAAAAATTACCACTTGAAGCTAATGAACAAATCTACTCATTTAGAACGTTTTGCTTACAACTTAGAAACTCTCATTTCTTGTCTTTATTTCATTATACTCTAGTCCTGTTTCAAATCCATTCTAAATAATCACATCTCAAAAAAGTTTTTGATTGCTTTGTCATTCTCAGTCTAACCTTGCAACCTGCTATAGCACTGCATGCTTTCCCAGGAAACTTTAAAGCACTCGCTATGTCAGAGTCTGAACCCCTAGTACACGTGCCCTGGTAATCCCATCCATACATGCATACATACACATGGTTTGTATTCTCAAGCTTTGACATTTTTTCTGATCTATCAATATACTCTTGTAGCTATCTGATTTCCTAATGATATAAAATTTCTAACTCGTATTGATCCTACCTCCTACTGCCCTTCATTACATCCTTGGAGATCAGTGTGCTCCTCTTAGAATACATTAGTCATTCATTACTAACGCCATAAAAGCCCTGAAGTCCTAGAAGAGAACAGTCTTTCTTTTTACCTTTCTGTTCTCTCACTATTAATAGATAACTCCCAGCTGCTATTTCATTTTTCTTCTGTCATGAAAGCTGTAACTACATGATTAAAATGGTGTGCAGCTCTAAAACTACTATCAATTACACTAATTAAGGTCAAGCAGAATGGAACAGCACTCTTTGTGGAAAACAATGTAGGCAATGTAAACCTTTGTTAATTTAAGGGCACATATGTACATATGACAGTTTCTACAGATCTTATTATTAATTATTTCTATGTAGTATCTTATATTCACATCTCTAAGATGTATTTTGCTCTTTCACTTCTGAGAACAAAAAACTAAAATAGAGATTTTTTTTTTAAATGGATAGGTAGAAATTACCTCTTTTTATTAGAAAAATTATTTTCTTAGGTTTTGTTTGTGCTTAAAGAAAGTTCATTATGAATTTCCAACATTTGCCTTCCCTAGAGCTACACAGAGGTTAACAAGTCAAGGAGGACTTGGCATAACTGTAAGAAATATGTTCCAGCTAGGTCTAAAATCTAGTTTTACGGTGGAAAATGAATGTTTCCTCTCAGCAGCTATCCCTCAGTACCGTCTATCTGAAAGACAACTATATGAAATTATATTTAGTGGAAAATAGTATATATATACTAGGAGATTTTTTTTCAAGGAAATTAATGTTCTGATTCCTGTTTTAAATCATGCAAATTATTTTCATTTAGAGAAAGAAGTAGCTGAAATTTGGCTCAAGGAATTAAAAAATAAAACAAATCACCAAACAATCCAACCTTAAATATTTCAAATGTCTTATTTCAAAAATTATGCCATTTTCATCTCTTTATTGAGAGATACCATCTAGTAGTACATCTCTCCTCATGTGCAGTCATCTCTGAGTAAACAGTCATTCTGCTTAACACATAGGGAACTGCAAGGAAGATATATTTCATTTTAAAGGATATGCAGAACTGGAACATGTTTCCTGTGTTGATACCAGCACTGTTCAGTCCTGACCATCACAGTGTATTGCTGTTTTCTTGCATGTCTGGGATTAGGGTTCTTGAAGGCAGCCGAAGAAAATTATTCATCATGGAAAGTCAATATGTACAGAGAATATAGTCCTTGAGCACGTATAATCTTGATGAACATTTCTTTAAATATGAACCGTGGTTATTTCCAAGTACAAAACAATATTTCACAACAGAAAATAAGAAGATACCAGGCAGGAATCCCTTCTTTTTAAGCTTTTGAAGCATAATCATTGCCACCTCGTTATGAGTTTCTCTGACTAATGCTTCAAGGTGTTGAATAATGCATACAGAAAGTGAATGAGGCTGAGGGGTTTAAAAGAGCTGCTTGAGAGAATAAAGGATCATAGGTAACAACAATGACTCACTGTAACCCATTGCAGACAAAATGCTCTGTGGTTAAATTATTCAGATGAGAAGGGTGTTGTAATTAAATGTAGTTATTATTCCTCCCTGATTACTTCCCAAAGAACTTTTCTAAATGAACAGGATCATTTCATTCAAATATTTTTAGTGATCAAAAATTTAAAAATGTCTCATCTATCTTTTAAATTTCTTCTAAATGACCTCAAATTAACCTACAATGACATTTCACTCATAAGAGATGTTTTGGTACACACTTTAAGCTTCAAACTAAATCCCAACACAGTCTTATTTAATCTACAAAGACACAACTGAATTTAAACAACTAAGACCTGCACTAGTTTAAATCTGCTGGGGATTCAGTCTCACCTAACTTGAAGAAAATAACGGACATTTTGTTATCGATTATGTGTTCTGTATCACCTTGAGGCAAAGCTAAATAAAATGGTTGGGAATTTTTACACTAGTTCTGAAGACTTAAGAGTGGGTCTTTATTTGATAGAGCTTCTTTCTAAGTTTTTTTTTCCCCAAGTGACCCGTTCTACTCTGCAGTGGTGCAGCTTCAACTCAAGTCCTGTGTGCAGTTTTGGGCACTACAATAAAAAAAAAGATATAAAGCTATTAGAGAGCATCTACAGGAGAGCTACAAAGATGGTGAAGGGTCTAGAGGGAAAGCCATACAAGGAGGGGCTGAGATCACTTGGTTTGTTCAGCCTGGAGGAGACTGCAGGGAGACCACACTGCAGTCTACAACTTCCTTACAAGGGGAAGTGGAGGGACACCCCTCTCTTCTTTGCGGTGACCGGTGACAGGACCCAAAGGAATGGTCTGAAGTTATGTCAGGGAGATTTAGATTGAATATTAGAAAAAGGTTCTTCACCCTCAGGGTGGTTGGGCACTGGAACAGGATCCCCTGGGAAGTGGTAACAGCACCAAGACTGACAGAGTTCAAGAAGTGCTTGGACAATGCTCTCAAGGCACATGGTGGGATTCTTGGGGCTGTTCTGTGCAGGACCAGGAGTTGGACTTTGATGATCCTAGTGGGGTCCTCCAGCTCAGGATATTCTATGATTATATGATTCTCATGTAGAATTGTCTTTTCCTGAGGTTGGATTAGATGACCCATTGTGGTCCCTTCCAAGTGCATCCATTCTGTGATCCTGTGATTCTGTGATTCTGCAATTCTTTTTTTCATCAAGAATCATCCAGGTAATGTAGTCTTAAAATAATTTTAATGAAAATATGTGATTTAAAAAATGCGAATTTCAATCATAACTTAAATTTCTTCATGCCAGCAATGGCATTCTCTATCAATTTCATGAGGTTAATTTACAAACAAGGATTACACGGCAAAGAAATAATGATTGACAAAGAGATTGTAAGTACAGAAGCTGACCAAAGGTCTGAAATGGCATCGTGGAGGTCTGAAATATAAAGTAAATAAACATTTTGACCAGCTCATAAAACACACTCAGGATTTACCTGCAGATTTAAGTATATCCACAGAAGTCATTTATTTCAAGTGTTAAATTTAGTTCATGTTAATAATTCTAAGCCAAATGAATACATAAAAATTAAAAAAATAAAAACCAAATCATCCATCTTGTCAATAAGCATACCGCCAAGTAATGTGAAGATTGGTTTTTGTTTTATTTCTTTTTTTTTTTTTTTAATAAGACACATCATTTATATCAATTTTTAAAGCTCATAAAAGTCAGATAGTTTTGGCTGGTATATGCTAGGGTTTTAGGAGTTTTTTTCCTCCAGGGGGCTTCTGTTGGACTGTACATATCTAACAGTTGCACACAAACAAACTGGGGAAACTATAATGACAAGTCTCATTTATATGCGCAGTGATAATATAAAGTCTGTTTAAAGGTTTCAGTTGGACTTAGGCGATTCATAGACTTTGTTCTTACCTTTTGCCACAGGGATGAATTACAGCCACACTGCAAATTTGATTGTGCACAGAGAGCATGTGGGAAGAAAGCTGTGTAGCTAGAGGCTCGAAGTGCACCTTACCGAGACAAAACAGAAGCAAAATGGCAAAAATACAAATAAAATATAAAACTATTAAAAACTGAAAAATGTATGGGATGGGAAGGGGACACTAGGGACACAGAGGTGAAACAAACTACATATTAATGCATTAGATAGCAATTAATTGTTTAAAATAGTATATTTTTTTAACAGGTTACTGTTTCAGACCTTTCACAGAAACCAAGAAATGATGCCAAGGGAATTGTAATATGAATTCTCTCATTTAAATAAAATGATGAGCTGATTTGAGAGTACTGTTACTTTCATTGAAGGAGGCAAAGCTGGGTACAGAAATCCAGGACACAGAAAGCAAAAATAGATATGAAGATTACTTTTTAAGTCAAAGAAAGATAGCAAAGGTCATACAGATTATTAATTTCAGAAAAGACAAGATAAAATAGGATTTAAACTTTATTAATTTCTTCCAAAGTAGATGAAGTAGAATATATGAGTCATTAACTTCAAGGAAACTCAGAATAGATAATATTTATATAATTTTGTAACTTAAAGTATGGTAGAAAATAAAAAAAAAAATAATGGCTAATTATTAACTGAATCCAAGGGAAGTTTAAATCATAAGATATACTTCAGAAACCGTTTGGGAATTTATTTAGATTAAAGCAAGGTTAATGCAGAAAACGTGAGCCTGTATTTGTTTTAGAAATGTAGAGGGAAAAGCCTAGTAAATATGGACAGGTGAGCACCTACCCATGAAGTCAGCACAGTCAAACAGTGGTCTGTTTCCTCATTATTTCAAGCTTGCCCTCAATTGCTTTGCTTAAATAGGGAGAAAGCATGTTTCACTGTGGCATAGCTATCATGTCCTCAAAAAGGAGAAAATTCACTGACCCAGCAATACATATAGGGAACTGTACAAAACTTTTGTGTCTAAGAAAGATATGCTTTAAACAATATGTTGGGTTTGTGTGGCCAGGTTTTGGTAGTTGAGGGGAGATACAGGTAGCTTCTGTGAGAAGCTGCTAGAAGCTTCCATCATATGTGGCAGCCAAATGCCAGTCAGCTCCAGGATGAACCTGCTGCTGCCCAAGGATAAGCCCATCAGCAGTGGTAGTAACACCTCTGTGATAACAAATTTACGAAGGAAAAAAAAGTTATTGCACAGATGTAATTGTGGCCAGAGAACAGCAGAGTGAAATTACAAAGAAGGAACAGCCCTGCAAGCACCAAGGTCAGTGGAGAAGGAGTAGCAGGAGGTGCTCCAGGCATTGGAGCTGAGGTACCCCTGCAGACCATGCAGAGATCCACCTGCAGCCTATGGAGGAGATACATGCTGGAGCAGGTGGATGCCCGAAGGAGGCTGTAACACCATGGGAGGCCCATGCTGGAGCAGGGTCCTGGCCCGGACCTGCAGACCTGTGGAGAGAGGAACCCGTTCTGGAAAAGGTTTTCCTGGTAGGACTTGCAGCCAGCCCTTTGTGGCACTCACGCTGAAGCAGCCTGTGCCTGAAGGACTGCACCCCCTGGAAGAGTGACCCATGTGGCAGCAGTTCATGGAGAACTGTTGCCTGTGGGATGGACTCAGAATTGAGAAGTTCATGGAGAATTGCCTCCTGTGGGAGGGACCCCGCACTGGAGCAGGGGAAAGACTCTTCTCGCTGAGCAGCAGCAGTAACAACATGTGATGAACTGACAATAACACCCATTCCCTGTTTCCCTGCACTACTGTGGAGAAGGAGGTAGAGCCCTGGAAGGAGGAAAAGGAGGGAAGAACATATTTTTATGATTTTACTTTTCAGTCTCCTGCTCTGATTTTGTTAATAATAAATTCATTTAATATCCCCAAATTGAGTCTGTTTGGCCCACGACAATAATTGTTGAGTCATCTCTTAATGTCCTTACCTCAACCATGAATCATTTGTTATATTTTTTCTCCCCTATTCTGTTGCAGAGGGGAGTGATAGAGTGGCTCTGGTAGGTGCCTGGAACCAGCAAGGGTCAACCCACTACACACAAATAATCAAACAAAAAAATTATTTCATAAAATTAATTACAAGCAACAGCAACACAATTGAAATAATACCAAAATAGTAGGTTATATCATTTCATAGAACTAAAAAAAGTGTTACAAATTTGCAGATGCAGTGAGATATTTTGATAATAGGTACTAATGTACAAAAATATTTTCTTGATGTGGCTTTCAGAAAGAAGCAACAAGAGAGAAAAACTTACAGCAAAGGTCTAGCATAGGGTGCAACTCCAATTTTGTTCTGTTGGTATTTTTCACAGATTTTTCTTTTGAGAAATGTCAATTTTATGCAGAATGAATCAATAGATACTCTGCTCTAGGTACCCCAATATCTACTTCAGCAAACAAAAATATATATTGATATTTGTTTCACAAAAATTAAATCTATTAAAATCTTAGCCTTGTGATTGAAAAATAAACACATTATGGAGAAGCTCTACCTCAGAAAGCACATGTACTCTCACAGTCCTGCTGATGAAAATAGCTAAATTCTTTTGGTTTTCCTCCCTTAGTGTATCTTAGGTGATATTGAGACAGTAAAACCTTTTATTGCTTACCATTCTTTCTGTGTTTCATCTACAAGTTCAAGATCTATATGCAATTTATGCTCACATTCCCTAGAATTACAATAACTGGGATTATTTTACCTCACAATTCAGTTTTTAAGTATGCATCAAAAGGGAAAAGAAGTAAAACATACATTCTTTGTAAAGCTGATTTTTTTAATTGCTGTGTAGTTAGTTGTTGTGTAGGATAGAAGCACATAAAATAGGAGAACCAGACAGTATAAAAAGGTGTGTTGATGTTTATTCCCTTCTTTCTGTCTGCCAGCACACCAAATGAAATGGCCCATTGTACTGAGTTGATATTGATATTTTCAAGAAATTTAAAAAATAATGCTGAAGATGTACTTTCTTAGTGCAAGATTTTACAGAGACTTTAGCTCACAGTCCCATTGTTTTTAAGTTCTGGTTTCCCTGGACTATTTTTGCAATAGTCTATTTTTCCAGTGTTCCTTATTTTTAGAACATCAGTCAAAACCTTACATCCCTAGAAATAAATTAAAGTTCACTTTGTTGAGGTTCATCACATAATGAACATTCATAATTTCATTCTGTGTTTGGAATGGAACATGAGTAGAATACATGTATTGACGTAAATACAGTGAAGGGAACAGGATCTCTGCTCACAGTGTAAGGATGGACTTAGGGAGATAAACGCTTATTTTAGGAAGTAACAGAAGCAAGTAATCCTGGGTAACATTGAAAAGGTGCTATTTTCACTCAGCAATCAGGATTCAAATCAATTGCGAAAATATCCAGTGTTACGTGAGGCAGTGATTGTCATGGTCTAACCCCAACTAGCAAACAAGCCCCACAGAGTCACCCACTCACTCCCCCACAGGCAGGATGGAGGAAAGAATTGGAAGCATAAAAGTGAGAAAACTTGTGGGTTGAGATAAAGTCGCATACACAAGCAAAACAAAACAAAGAATTCACTCATCTCTTCCCATTGGTTGGCAGGTGTTCAGCCACCTCCAGGAAAGAAGGGCTCCATCACACATAATGGTGACTTGGGAAGACAAATGCCATCACTCTGAAACTTCCACCCTCTTCCTCCTTCCCCCAGCATTATATGGTGCCATGAGGTGTGCAATATCCCTCTGGTCAGCTGAGGGCAGTTGTCCTGGCTGTGTCCCCTGACAACTCCTTGTGCACCCTCTTATTGGTGGAGTGGAGAGAGAAGCAGAAAAGGTCTTGGTGCTGTGAGCATAACAAAAACATCTCTATATTATCAACACTGTTTTAAGTACAAATTCAAAACACAGCCCCATACTAGTTACTGTAAAGAAAATTAACTTTACCCCAGCCCAAACCAGTAGAGTGGTCTATTGTATTGGAAATATCTGCACTGGGATGGTAGATAACTTGTAAAATGAGGTTTAGGTTAAGGGAGATTTAGGTTGGATGCTAGGAAAAGGTTTTTCTCCCTCACAGTGTTTAGGCACTGGAACAGGCTCCTCAAGGAAGTGGTCACAGCACCAAATCTGTCAGAGTTCAAGGAGAGTTTGGACAACACTCTCAGGCACATGGTGTATTCTTGTGGCTGTCCTGTGCAGAGCCAGGAGTTGGACTCGATGGTCCTTGTGTGCGCCTTGCAATTCAGGATATTCTGATTCCATGGTTCTGGGATCAGTGGAGATATCAACCCTCTGTGCCTGAGTCAGATGGCTCTCAAATAGCAACAATCAAATATAGGTTCTTATATTTAATCAGCTGAAGTTTTCCCAATCCTCTGAATAATCACTAAAGGAATTATTCAGTTGTTTGAACATTAAGGTGTTCTGCTCTTTGTGATGTTGGGGTAATCTGCCTGGCCTGCAGACCTTGGATGAGGAGGGTGCAGGTCTCATGTAACTCCAGTGTTCACCTGCCACTTCTCAGAAAGGGAACTTCAGCTACACTAACATGTTGATTCAGATAACTCTGGCCATCTCAAATAATATTAAACAACTCTCATATTCAGACAATTGTATTTGGCAATAGGTGCCTAGCGTAAAGTAAACTGAGCTTATTTCTAGGCTCCAATGATTGCATTGATTAGTTCTGTCTTGATTATAAAGTGAGATAAGATACCTAACTCATACATAGATATCTGAATTTGTGAGTGTTAATCTGAAACTGAATCCCATACATAGCAGAGTATTACCATTTCACATCACACAGACAGAATCAAACCAAGACAGATTTAATCTAGCAGGCTAATTGAAAATTCTCCCCAAAATTCATCTGACTATCTTGTGCAGAATGGTTTGACCAGCTTTAATTACTGCAATTATTCTAAAACCTAAGATGTTATCATTTTAATAGACTACTTAATAAAGTAGTGGTGAGTGTTGTATCTTGTATAGGTTTTGCAATCTACATGAAAGTGTATCTGTGCTGTACTGAATATTAATTTCAAAAACATTAACCCTTTAAGAGGACAAACAAATTGCATGTCAGTATTATAACACTCAAAATATGACCTGTGCTAGTAGATAATTATGATTTTGTCATGAAGTCATAGAATCATAGAATGTTTGGGATTGGAAGAGATTTCACCTAGCCGTGGGCAGGGATATCTTTCAATAGACCAGACTGATAAAAATATTTAAGCTGACTCCGAATACTTCCAGGGACTGCACATCCACAGTGTCTCATGTTTCAGTGTCTCACCACACTTATAGTAAAGAATTTCTTTCTTATATTCAATCTAAATCTACCATCTTTTAGTTTAAAATTATTTTTCCTTTCACTACAACTGTCCCTTCGAATTAGTTTTATTGAACAATGTTGAATACTTGTACTAATAATATTTTTTGTTATTTTCTTTTACTATCATCGGAGACTCTACCTTTAAATATGCTTACATGCGTTTTGTAACATACTATATGCATCATGCACCATATATATAACTTTGAATATTAATATAAAAATAACGGCAATTCACTGTTGTTTTTTAAACCATCTCTTCAGCCACTAGAAGAGACCTCTGACGGCAAGCTGCCTTTCCCACTCCTGTTTCCCAAAACAATGTCGGAGTGAAGATAGTGTCTTCAAGACTGAGTCACTTAATATGTTATCCTCAAGGCCTTTGTTTTGTATCTGTTATTTGCTTAGCAAACATTACTGAAGATGAGTATCTGGCTTAGTATCTTCTTAAAAAAATATATTTTTCCTTTATTTTCAATGTACATATTTTAATAATGCAGTGACTGTAGATAGTGACTGTTAGATATTCCTATTAGATATGGGTTTGGAAGCAACCTTTTTGTGTATAAATAGCAAATACGTAGCTATTTGTCAGTTCAAATTTAACTTTGGATTTAGCACATCAGAAAGGTCATTCAGTCAGTCAGTACAGAACTGTACCTCAGTCAGTAACCTCTGCCTTTTTAGTGTGACATGGTTTTGTATACTGTCATGCTAGCTACAGAAACAAGCTCTTCATTTCATACTGGCTCAAAATCTCCTGATAAAACACCAAACACTGATATTTACTCTGAATAATTTCCTCTTTGATGAACTTTCAACTGAACAGCTAAAAATGTCATCACGTTAGGATGACACTCAGGAACAATTTTGATCCCTGTGTGAATGAGGAAGGGTTGTACAGCTTGTGCACTGGTCACTACTATGACATGTGATGCATTTAGCATTCCCCATAAATTTGCATGTGAGACGCTTAACATTGGAAAACTTCAAGAGTTGGATGCCTGAATCATATTCTGTAGTGATCGTGAGGGCTATTCTCAAAGACCAGTGTTTCAGACTTGGACCTACAAAAATTACCTTTGCTTACTGATTTAAATATTAATGGAGCTCCCTTCACTGCAATAGTGTCTGAAAATGCCACTCCAGGATGTTCAACTATCTCACAGGCCAAGATGTAGAAATGAACATTTATTATTCAAAGTACTATTTTCATTCTTTTACCCCTGTTATCCTTACTTTGGGTAAACTATATAATACAGCAATCAGAACTTCCAGCAGTGTTTTTGATCTTTCTGTTTGGGCTTACACACATAGATAGGGTTATTAAAATAGAAATTAGAAAAAAAAGCTCTGAAGTTTGTGTGTTATAATTTATGTTATGTTCTGACTCCTGTGAGTGAAGTCATTATGAGTTTTTTCTCTTATATTTTTACTTACCAAATAACATTTCAAGTTTTAAACTTTAAACACCTTATCTAGGCATCAATACTGAAGTAATTTATAGTCAAAACATAACTGATTAATAAATATAAGATTTCCAAAACAATTACAGAAGTTAGATGCTAAAGGGATGGTTTGCAATGGTATCAAAAGACTATTTGGGACCTATACTACGCAGAAAATTTTTGTGACTATGTTCTTATCAGTTTTGTTTTAGAAATTTTTTCCCTGACATCTGGTAATTCTGAGATCTAAAAATTCTTCAGAGTTTATTATGAATACCATCCAGTTCTTGAGTCAGATTTGTAAAATGAATCTCTGAAGATTCCAGTTATGGAAAAATTGTAACCATTTTAAAAACTGTGCCATTTTGACAAAGTTGATGCATCTCAAGAGAGATGCTTGTGACCACCAGCTTGTGACCAGCTGAAGTATAACTATGATGTGATCATCAGAGCAGTAGAAAATACTTCCACATTTCCTAATCTATCCAGGTGATGTCTGTGTCATGCTCAAATGAAGGTCAGTCAGCTGACAGTGTTTCTGATTTGCATCAGCAGTTCAAACAGGCTCTGTTTTGAACAAAAATGGTATTGTTCTTAAGTGAACATATAGGACAGGCACTCCTCTTGCTCTCTGTGTCACGACTGATGCCCAGTGAGTACACCTTCATAGTTCTGCCCTTTGCTGTGAGAACGTTTTGGTGCATCCACAGCTAGCCCAGCAATACCTGAACTTAAGCAGTAAAAATGCTGAGTCTTAGGTATATGCAACTTAGAGCTTAAGTCACTTTTGAAAAAGTGATTTAGCCTTCTAACTCTGTAGACATTTTTATATTAAACCTAAAATTTTTCTGACAATTCTTTTATGCAGTGCAAAAATGTAATCTTTACATATTGTTGTTGTTGGCTTTTTTTAATTGAGAATGTTGCATATTCTTGACCCAGATACCTTTATTACATTATTCTAATCCATACAAAATTGCCTATTTAAAAAAAAAAACAACTGTATTAAAATAGATGCCCATATAGTAGACCAGAAACAACAGTCAACTTATCCTGACAGAGAACATCACCCCTGCTATATACATGCAGAGAAAAGTTGAAACCCTTTTCTCCTAACACTCTTTTCACAGTTTAGTTTATGGAATGAAAATGTAACTTCATGACATAAATGTACTTTGACTTTCTCTGACGAAAGACCAGCACTGCTGTTATGACAATGCTCTGACAAGTGGTATGCTGCTACAGTTGGCTATACAAAACAGTCTCTTTGGGATTGTAATTTGCAGTGAATCATCCACTCTAACTGACTGAGTTCAGGTTCATGTCATGCATTGGACAGCTTATCCTATCTTCACAGAAGTCTAAACTACCTCAAATTACCTTTATCCTTCCATCATATCACCTTTTCTCTTTAGATCGTTTTAATCTACTTCTCTTCTGCTGCACACCTGAACCTAGTCAATGCTGATGCAACCTAGGCTACAAACAACGATGTTGGAATTTCAAATCCCAAAGTTCTGCTTTTTTTCATTATATGAAATTCTGAGAGAGTAGGTATGTGCCTCTAAGCCGTGAATCATTGCTTTGCTGCCTTGTTAATAAGTTACTGCCCATTAGCTGATCCATGATAAACATTCATATGTGCACTCCTGCCCCACACTATGTAAAAACAGTTTTACTTTTTCATTAAGAAGTAAGTCACATCGATCAATTTTGCATTTACTACAGTCTATAAGCTCCCATCCACTGATTTATAATAATATGTGCAAAGGGGTTTGGTCCATGATAAATTTTAGGTAACTCAGAATTCCTTACTGCTTCCTCTCTGAGGGAATGGTGATTCCAGAGCAGAAGTGCCACCAAAGACTGCACATAGACAGGTAGCTAGGTCAAATAATTTTCTTTGAAATGACCATCCCATGGACAAACTGCTTCCATGTGAAATTATACACTTTTTTAGTAAAGCTTAATTTTCATTTACTGAGCTTCACTGACAAAGAAAATGCTTTCATATACATTCTCACTAATCATTTCAGCTGTGAGTGATGCCCTGGAAGAGAGCTAGAACATATCTATGTTTCTTTGTATTTTATTAATTTCACAGGTCACAAATAGTTATTCACTGTATGTGGTTGATTTGTACATATAAATACCTTAGCATTTTTTACCTCAGAAATAAAGCCATCTATTAAATTTTATTAGCATAAATGAGCATTCTTGATGAGTTTAGGTATTAAGAAAAATAAAATCTATCATTACATATAGAGGAAATCTATTAAGCTAAGTTTACCATTAGACATATAAGCACTTCCTTTTTTCTCAGTAGAATCTTTAGTACTCTATAACTTTAATCTGTCAAAGGCTATGCTGGGTTTGACGGTGTAGAAATTGAAGCATGAAAAACATATAGGTCTGAATGGAGATTCTTTCAAACCCCTAAAAATAAAGTTTCTGCTGTTAAACCTTCCTCTTATAATCTACTCAACACCTGGCAAATTTTACCTCACATTGTGATTAATTAGTGCTTAACTGTTGGGATTTTTTGGAGATTTTAAGTTCCTCAGGAGGTAGAAAAGCATATTTACTATGAAATAAAATAAAAAAAAGGCAAAAACTGTGTTATGATTTTCAAATTCAATATTGCAAAAAGTAGTGACCATTCAATCAGGGATGCCACCTTGTGGGTAAAAATCTCCTAAGATCAGGTAGATGATGTAGCCTGAATTAAGGAGGAAAAAAAATGTTTGTAATGGTTGTCTAGCTAACTTGACATTCATCTCACAAGCAGGATTATGAGAGCTATAATTTTGAGCTCACATGTTCAATCTCTAAAACCTCTTATCACCTGAGTTCTAATTTCCCCCAAAATCTCTAAGCCTAGCCCTTCCAATATCAATAATGTATAGGTTAAGCAATGCTGAAGAAATGCTTGTGTTTCTCAATTAATGTTTGGTGTAGAACTATGTTTTGTAATATAAATAATTGGTTTAACCATTAGATTGATGTGACAGAAGTAATTGTCAAGCAATTAAATGCAATAATGATTTCAGCTCATGGGAAATATATACTAATAAACCTAAGTTTCCCTTTGATGGAGGACTAAAGTATCCACTCTAGTAAGATTCTTCAGCATTATTCCTACACTGATTAATATTAGGTTATAGAAAGATATACAGTGAGTTACTGAAAATCATTGGTCACTTCTTTTTCATTCTCTTGTTCTTTCCATATTTCTTTTTCCATGTGATTTGGATTTGAAACTATGATGCCAAAAAACATCACTGGCAACAGCATCTTTATTGTCTGTGCCAGGCATGAGAGTTAACAAGCTTGTCCCTTCATATATGCAACTCAAGGCACTATGATAAGAGTATAAGAATTGTGTTCCTGGATTTCAAACACAGTCATGCACACTCTTCTTTGAGCTCTTGTAACCTATTCCAGATGTTTTGTTTTCTTCAAGTAGTTTTTCATTTAAAGAAATGGGCTTACAGATTTTTCTTTTTTAATTTTTTGCTATTTCTACATATTTAAAAGATTTAAATATATGATTTAAATCCTATACTTTTTGTCGCTATTTCTATTTCAAACTGGTTATAACCCATGTGTGACAGCAGGGGGAAGTGTGAAAAATGCTATGTAACTTGATTAAGATCTTGGAACTGTTCTGTTTTCTACAGCTGTTACTTTTGCTCCAACATGTATCTCCAAATTCATACATATTTTTAAAAGTACTGATGATAGATATTTTTGAAGTAAGAACAAATTTATATTTTACCAATACATTTCTAAGTAGTTCAATTTCAAAACATTAATTTATCATATATTACTGCAGGGAAAAAAAAAAGACATTTTATAAAGAAAATGTCAAATTTTACAGGCTGTTTACTAAGAAATATTCTCCACTGATATTCCAAATTAGCACTTTGTACTACATTTTCTAAGTAAATTTTCTACTAATATAAGTTTAGTTCATAAAGCATAGGCTTTGTATTATTATTGTAGGAGAACATACTTTATAAACACTGAAGACTTTGTATAATTATGGCAGTCTACCATTAAAGATGGTTGAACAGGTTATCTGTGAGTGATACACTCTATTAAGGTATAAAGGGTAGTCTAAACAAGAATATAAAATGTATAGAACTTTATTCATCAAGGTAAGATTACCTAGATATGGGAAATCAGGGTCTTTTTCAGGCTGAATCAGTCAGTATAATCAAATTTTGTCAACAATGTGTGGTCTAGAATATTTATATCATTAAATATTCAGGAGAATATAACTTTTACACATAGAATCATAGAATCATAGAATCAGATGGGTTGGAAAGGACCTCTGAGACCATCAAGTCCAACTCTTGATCCACTACCACCACAGTTACTAGACTATGGCACTAAGTGCCATATTTTATCTCATCAATCATTCTTTTCCTTAAAACTCATATCTTCTTAGCAATTACTATGTCTTACCTTGATCATTAATCACCAAAAGCAAAGCTGGCTTTCCCATTGTCCAAATTAATGTTTTCTGATCTGTAATTCAGTTTTGTCACTTTGCATTGCAATGAATCTTTTTTTATATACATTTCCATCGGAACTCCCATGTTTTCTGAGCAGAAATAAATGAACAGAGGCTTTCATTTTGGCCTAAAGTATGTTTTGACTAATAGGTTAGCCTCCAGATCCCCACACAGAACTGCTGTTTATTAAGTCTGCAGAATTTAATCTCCTGAGTCTCTAAAACTTTGTGAAAGAACCACAAAGAAATAACAGAGCTGTTTATCAAGTTTATTATAGAAATCTTATCTTTCATGTCTTATAGATTAAGCTAAACTCCATTTGATTATATTTAATTTTTCTTGTTTTTATTTGGTTTAGTGTTGTAGGTTCTTTGGTTTTGCGGGTTTATTTTTTCCAAGAGAAAAAACTGAGTAACAATTTAAAAAAAAAAAATCTTTTTTTTTTTTTTCCTGGTCATGAGGAATAGCAGACCATAAATAAACTCATGTTGTACATAATTTACTGTAAAGAAATATTGATTTATTTTCTTGTTAATTGAAATAAATTATTAGTTCCTATAACTTAAAAAAAAGTTTATATAGAACAAAAGATACAAATACATATCAGATCAGATTTTTTGCATTTTTCTACACAGTAATAGGATTTTTTGTAACTTAAAGGTGAGAGATCAAAATATTTATTAGTGGGAAAGTAATTCTTTGAATACTGATTTGGACTCACTGAAAAGTTCATATGATTTATGATATCATCTGTAACATAGCAAAATACTTAGTTCCACTTTATTTAGGACATCATACATTTGACAGTGTTTCATGTCTTATTACTACAGAATATCTGGGCTGCTACTTAAAATTCAAAGATTACTGTGCATGTACATTTGTGCATGTTTTTACTTTTGCTGTTAGTTTTAAATAAAAAGATACAATAATCAACCTGACACTGCAATAGTGCAATATTCTTGAATTTACACCCCTTTTCCAGTGTGTCTTTATTAATCTCATGGCTTAAGAGAAGGCAATGCAAAATCATTTAAAAAGTGAGTTCTCCAGGTGCTGCATGCATTAACCTTTCCTTTAATACCTCTTCTGTACAATATTTTGATGATTACTGTCATATAGTAAACAGATTATGAAAATGCAGTTACCTGAGGGTCTTGTTTAATAATTTAGGCAAATTAGTTTTTAGAATTCATTTAATTGCTACATTCAATAGCTAAGTCACGACAAGCACCTGGTCCCCAAAGCAGGAGCTTCTGTACAATCTCATTTTCTGCAAGGGAAAAAAAAAAAAAAAAAAAAAAAAAAAAAAAAAAAAAAAAAAAAAAAAAAAAAAAAAAAAAAAAAAAAAAAAAAAAAAAAAAAAAAAAAAAAAAAAAAAAAAAAAAAAAAAAAAAAAAAAAAAAAAAAAAAAAAAAAAAAAAAAAAAAAGGAGAAAAAAAAAGGGAGACAAAAAGAAAGAGGAAAAAGATTAGCTAGACCCCACCTGTGTCTGTCTGTGTCTGTGCGTATCTAATGATCAGAGAGACACCTTTCAGTCGGCGGCCGGCAGTTTAGGGTTAAGGGCCGGTCCAGGTGAGGGAAGCCAATGAGCGCCCGCCCGGGGCTGTGCCTGACATCATCCCGCCGGGGAGCGCCCAGCCCGGCCGGGGCAGCGCTCGCCGCCGCCCAGCCCCGCCGTGATGGATGTTTACAGCTCCTCCGTGAAAGCCAATTATCTCCCTTTTGTGTGAGGCCCAGGGATCGCTCAGGCTGCCTGTTCGCACACGGCACTGCTGGATCAAGCCGAAGCAATTGTTTTCCCTGTGTCTGGTAAGAGTCTGGTCTGGTTCGCCTTCTCTTCAGAATAAAGGTGATGCGCCTAACCTGGGAGGGGAATTGCTTTCATAGTTCAGAGGCTTATACGCCTATAATATGTAAAAAGCAGCTTTTTACTGGCAAAAGGGAGATCCTTTAGAAAGGGAATGGTTTTAAAAGAATAACAAGTCTGTGTCTGGCAAACTCTACTTCACAATATGGAAATAAATAGCCTACATGTTTATGGTGCTCTTTAGGCGAACTAAAGAGTTATTAGGCTGACAAGACCATCTCACAGAACTGTCCTTTAATAACTGTATTTTCCTTTCTTTTCCTTTAGCATCTGTGTTTTTCCTTTGAAATCTAGCTTTTGTTGATGAACAAAGAAATGGGGAGATTTAAGAAGAGGGAATTTAATATTGTAACAACTTTAAAAAATGTTCTGGAATACTTTTGCAGATATAAATCAAAACTGGGAAAAATAAACCCAAGATGTTAAAGTTCACAGTTCTGAAATTAGTTATAGTTACTTTGTTTTGCTAATTTCTGCAATTAAAATGCTATGAAACTGAGTAAAAGATTCAAAGTGTTCAATATACAATAGGCTGGTAGCAAAACACTCAACTGAGTTTTTTGTTTGGTTTTATGTTTTTCCCACTTACATTCTGTAGCTTGTCTTTAAAAATGTCTCATTCTAGAGAGGAAGGTATGTGAGTACAGAGAGGCTGAAGAACAAGTGATTATATCTTTTACATTGTTAGCAGCTTTGAGGTTTGCAGAGAGAGAAGGGAGAGGGAAAGGATTCTGTCTGTGTAACTTCCTAATTTTGTAAAAGAATAAGTACATTTTAAAGCTTCTGAGCCAAGGTAAATTTAAGAGATTAGAAGTGACACTGACATTGACAAATCAGATGCAATAAAGAATTTAATTGACTGAAGGAGTTCAGGGGCTGCTGTACAAAGAATCCAATAACCAGTTTAACTAGTCAAGTAGTGTACCTAATAGGAAATAATAAATAGCAAGTTCCAGTTAATTTAAAAGCTTGATGACATTTACTTTATAGTGATTAGAATTCACTAGGCCACTTAAGAACTCTCTGTATTTATTTCAGTAATCCATGATTATACAATCCATGATTATACAATACAAAGTTTTGAATAATGACATATGTAGTATTACAAGTGCTTGTAAAATTGAGATATATTGTCATTCAATCTAGCTATGACTAGCTCTGTTCTAATCACTGTCAGAAAAATAATAGTTATTTTCATCTCAAACACCACTTCTCAGCTGTATTACACTTCTCTTCTCTTTGCCAGTTCAGTCCTGCCTATGCAGCTCTTGTTATTTACCATTGTTAATTCAGCTCTGGATATTAATGTGCCAAATCATCTCAACCTTCTTTTAAATGACGTATCTATAGTATGGATGGGGTTAGAAGAACATATTTTTGTTAGGGTGAAGCATTTATTATGCTTTGTTGCCTTTTTGCTAGCAAATTCCAGTTCAAAGGTGAGATGACCATGACCTATAAAGGAAAGGAGTATTTAACATTTTACTACCTTACCCTTCTTTCTTAATCATTATTGAACTTAAGTTTATTTTATGCTAACCTTGAAGCTATGCCTTTAACACTCTTTAATTAAAAACAAAAAGTGTTTTCACCTTTCTCAGTGTTACATACCTATGCACTGCATAGGTCCACCTCATCTATCTGCTTTCTTCTTAATCTCCATGTCAGATCTCACACAGTTTCTGTTCCTACACAGTTTAACCAAAATTAAAAAGTAAATAAATTACTGTTGTTTCTTCTAAAATACAGGATGATGCATATAACATGGATGTAACGCTCATTTATTACATGCTTACAATGTTCTCATCCGAAGAATTCAAAGAGTGTTTTTAATAAATGTGTCCCTTTATGTACCAATGCATGTTGCTTTATTAGATAGTAATCATGGACCTAAGCAAGCCAAGGAAACTTAATGATATGATAATCCAAACAGATAGCAATCAACTTCTTATAGGAATCAAGACCTTCTACTTTGGCTTAACCTTTCAAAAGGAAAAGAAATAATTTCTGGTAGACCACTTTACAGGGAAAATATGGGTGGGTTTTTTTCTTATTTTCAATCAGAAATGAAGTTTAACAGAAAACAATAAAGAAAAACGTATCTTTTTGGATAAAATAGTGTTAATAGTGTTGTGATCTATGTTTTATTCTTTAAGATAATAAGGATAACTATGACAATGCTAGCACAAGGACTGCATAGCAGATTCACCATTGGTCTGGAAAAGAGTCTCTCTTGTCCTGTACTTGATCATACTCTGTAAAGTCCGTATTCCATCAATGACCCACTGTATTAAAGATAGAATTAGCGTGAGGTTGCTTGATTGTATGCATAAGTCATTTTGTTTGTCTGATTTTCTATGAATGAGTCAACTCGTACATTTTCACAATAACATCAGGTAATAACACTTACAATGAAGATTTGAGTCATTCCCCCTACACAAGGTATTCACTTCTCTTGTCAGATAATTTTGAGCAAAGTGACAAATGGAATTTTTCTTTTTTTTTACAAAAATTCAATGCATTTAGTATTTCTTAAAGAAAAAAGAAGTGACAGCTAGGCAGAAATATGATAATAACATCAATTGCTGAAAAAGTATCCATATCACCAGTAGTAAAAACATTAAAAATAATTCTTCTTCTTCTATAATTGGCAAAGGAATATTATCCTTAGAAAATACAAATTAAAGTAGTATTGTAATAGCACATTTTCTTTTGTATCCAGTTTCAATAAGTACAGGAGACAGAGGAATTCTTTCATTTTGGAAACTTTGGCCCGTGTTTTTGTTTTATCTAAGATAGATTACTTTGGGAGTTCTCAGATCTTCCAAATTACAGGCTGTTCCAAAAACAGCCTTAAAACCTTGCGGTACAACTATCTACCTTGTTCATTACTGAGGTCCTTTATATGTTAGGGTGCCAGATGAGACTCAAGAGTCTATTTTGTTCCCTTAGCTTTTCTCTCCTTATATTCCATTACCCAAGCTGGAAAAAAAAAAAAAAAATCCTTTTCACCAAGTAGTGATAAGGCGATCTTTTCTGCATTTTTTTTTGTTTTTAATTTCTCTCTTACTAAAGCCAGAGGCAACAGAGCTTACAGAGAGTATTTCTGTTGTGGGAAAAGTGAGATGCAGATGTCCATTTGTCCCTCAAACTCATGGTTTTCCTTTGGAAAGAAATCCAGATGTACAGATGTGGAGAACACACCTTGGATGTTCTCCAATAGGACACCTGTCTGAATGATGAAAGGAACAGTAATGCGTTTATCAGACAGTACAGACAATGACAACTTTTTTTGTTTTCTGTTTCATTTTGAATCTTAAATTAAGTCTGGTGAATGTCCTGGGATCCTATAAAAATTGTATTAAAAGACAATCATGGTCAAGGATTACAATGCAGATTTTAAGGTAGTTTTGCAACTTCATTCTAGATCTTTTCCCTATGTATAGCATGATGCTTTTTTGTTTATATAATTGTGTATTTCTACACAGGAGTGTGACACTTGGAATGGGTAGAGTCAATCCTACATGGTTTAGTGAGGGTGATATCAGTTTTGGCTAACTTTAGCCAGGAGAGTTTCTCTTATAATCTGTGGAGAGAAAGACATATCTCTGAAAAAAAATTCATCTCATCATTAAGATACTTATTTTGGATAGATGAGCTGAATTGCTCTCTGGAGGGGGAAAATTCACTCCGTATAGACAACCTACTTGAATACTTTCAATTATGTGTTGAACTTCCTGGCTTTTAAATATTGTTTAATTAAGATCTTTTATATTTCTGAGTATCAGCGAATCCCACAAGTAATATAAATAATAAATGAACAAACAAATAATTATGCTCATTATTTGCTGTATGTTGGAGTCAGTTATAGATTTTTGCAATAAATGGACTCTGGACTTCATCTCTGCAGTGGCAGGGGTGTTGACAAGAGCACTTGGTGCAAGACTTTGAGGTTACATAGGTATTTGCTGGCAGTTTGGTCCACTGGTATTTGCAGGAAATGTAAAGGTTTGGGAAATGCTGATCCATGCCTGGCAACAGGGGGAATCATGCTCCATCTTTTACATTCATTCAAACATTGTCTCTCATGCTTAAGTGTACTTTCAACAGAGACAAATCAGAAAATAATGTAAAAAAGTTTCTCACTCCTATCTCTGGCTTATAAATTTAACAATTAAACAACATATTATGGTCAAAAGTTCAAAGAGTAAGAAGACTTTCTGTTTCCTGAATGAAGCATAATCTAAATAATCTATTACAATCTATCATCATGGAATAATATTACATTATCACTTGCAAATGAGAAGTATGGCTTTCATAGTTGCCAAGCTGTACTTATCCACAACTGATGGCCCCCATTAATTTTTAACAATTGTCCTGTCACCAGACCGGTGAGCTGTAGAAAATCCTGTGGAGATGTCACATTCCTTGATGATTGCAGTTAATGCTGCTGCCCCTCTGAATCAGCATGAAATGCAGACACTTTTATGACTGAATCTGCGATTTGGGATTTGATCATGCTATTTATAGTATTGCTAATGGTCTGTAGCACTGACAAGGGGTGTGTTGAAGTCATTCTCTAAGTTACCCTTGTTTTCAATTGTAAAGGCAGAACAGACATCTGGATCCTACATTCCAGTAACTGGACAGAAAATAACAGCTCAAGGAGGTTGTGACTTTCACTGCTGAAAAGTTTTTAAAGGCTTGGTTTTTTCTCTTTCTTTTCTTTTTTTTTTTTTTTTTTTTTTTTTTTTTTTTTTTTTTTTTTTTTTTTTTTTTAATATCTGTGGATTTTTTTTAAACGTTATTCTTTCTAAGAAAAAGGATCAAATTATTTTGATCTAACTTCTAGAAAGCCAGTTGCATTCATTTGGTGAAATGAAAGTAAGCTTAGTGACATCTTAAGAAAGTAAAGTTGAACTAAAAAATTAGTTGTACATGGTTTTTAAACTTACCATGTTTACTATATCAGCAAAATGAAATTTTCAATTTTTATGAAAATTCTTCAGAAACACTTTCTCACTTCTTAAAAAGAATGTTTTACTTCCAAGTCCTCATTTTGTTTCCAAACACAATTCCTAAAATGTGTAGTATCTGGTCTGCTTTAATTTTGAAGCTAAAATAAATGTCACATACTATGAAAACCAATATCTGGGAAGAATTCTTTTAAAGTTAATAACATTAGAATACTTAGGAGATTGCCTGATTTTTATCCCTCTTTGAAAGTGTATCTGAATCTTATCATGCCCAGTAGCTCCAAAATTATCAAGAACCGTATTTAATGCTGAAGTTCTCATTATTGCTGCTGTAGCCAGTGTGTAAAGAATAGTAGGAATTATAGCATCTTTCTTCATTATTTCATATTAAAATTCTTGTAGAACCATGGGGAGGGAAAAAACAACAGCAACAGCTAAGTATATTAATGATCCCTGGAAACAGTACTTGATTTCCTATGGGTTTGTGTCCCTTAATTAATTAACTACTTTAGTGATATATATAAGATTTCTTTTTATCTCTCCATATGCTTGTAAAAATTAAGCCATCCTTCTCCCTGCAGAACTAGCAAGTACTGGCTTGTGCCAACTCATTAGATTGAAGCACTATCACTAGCATACCGGGAGAGCTGTGTTTTCTCACTTCCTCTCAGCTTCCTCCAACACAGAGCACAGGAAGTAAGACATGAGTATACTCTGAACTTCTCTAATTGGCACTAGAGAATTGTCCTCCAGATTTTGTGTCCACTACTACATTCAAAAGTTGTTCTGTGGGGAAGAAGATTAGGTTTGTTTTTTCAAGAAAACAGAGGGGGTTGTGTTTAAATGTATGGAAACAAGAACTGTATCCCTAAAGCTCTGAGAACTTTCATCTACTGAGAAAATCCCTGGAAAATGGATGTGTCTTCTTCCATAGGGGTGCTGGAAAGCAGCTGAAAATTTGCAGGTTTTAGAACAGCAGTATAGAATGAACCACAGAAATATTACATTTCATGGACACTGTGTTATGCAGACACAATCTGTAAAATATATCCAGAAACATACTAAGCATTTCATCTGTACTCTAATATTTTTTTTTGAGTTTTTACAATTAGTCTTTCTTATGCACTAATTTAGCTTGCATGACTGTGATTTAGTTAGACATTGAAGTAAGCTCCCTATCAAATCCTTTTTATAGGTTCTTGGAAGTACTAGTAATTCATTGAAATCTTTCCAGAACAAGTAAAACTTCTGAAGGCTGTAGTTATCTAAAAAGCTTATTTTTTTTTTGTTTGGTGTAGCCAAAAATTTCTAGAAGGTAAATGTTTCATTCCCAGTTGGGTAGTTGTTTCTCCCTGGTATCTAACAGAGACCTTTAGGTTGCTTCCTAATTAGAAGTACAGAAGAGAATAAGCAGACCAAATCCTCATAGGGCTTGTTAACTTCCTTCCTCTGACAGACAGCGAGGAGGTATCTCTTTCTTGCACACCTGCAGTGAATTCCCTCCTGGGCCCTACAGTGTTCCACACTGGCACAGTTGACAAACGTTGAAGGCAGATGGGGAGGGGGAACCCCAGGCAAGAGGTCTTTCCTTTTACCCCTTGCTCTGGGGAAGAGCGTGCCCTCCCCCCCTCTCCCACCATGAGGTCTCCATGGCCCCCAGAGCAGCAGCTGGCAGGGAGAGCAGGCAGAGAGAGAGCTTTATTGTTCTGGTAACTGTTTAAATAGCTCTTGGGGGGATTACAGTGTAACCAGTGGGAGTCCAGGAGGTCTTACAAACCAACCAATTACAAGAAAGGGTTAACAACCAAAAGAGAGACTTTCAGGTATCTCTCAGGTCATTCCAAAGTAGAGATAAAGACTGAGAATCCTGGGAAGAAGAGAGGTGAGTTTACACAAGTTACAATAGACATTTTGGAAGCCTGTTAACATTACAATTTCTACATCCTTTTATATATAGCAGAGTTACCCCAACACGCAGTAGGCTCTGAACTCCAGGAGAGCTACACTAAAAGAAATAGTTACACTGACTTTGCTAAGAGTTTCAGAAATTCAGGAGTCATATGGACTGTGACAGACAATTATAATATCATTTATATGAACAACCATACTTAATCATACAGGTAATAGGAGATAATTGACTAGGAGGCATGACCACCTGCTTCATGCCTCCAGATACATTTGGAGACTAGAAACCCATGCATTTGTACTGGAGTCACTCTTCCTTTCAAGATAGCCTTACTTATTTTCAGTTATTTGTTTGCGTTAGAAAGCTTACTTTTGATGTGGTTGGTTGTTTCTTTTTTTCCTTTTTTATTAAACATCCCATTAATTAATTGTTTGGGTTTTTTTTTCCTTTGGTCACATATAGTATGCTCTATAGTACATCTCAGGGACCGTATTGGATTTGAAGCAAAAACTTTTAAACAACTCTGTTCCTGTATTTAAACAAGATGACAGGAATCTTGAAATTGAAACACACACCAAATGCTTGAGTTCTAGGCTGTTTTCAGTCTGAAGGAATTGAAACCTCTATTGTATTTATGGGGTCATATCACAGACACTGGCACAGGGCTCTTCTCACACAGCCATTTGAATCTTGGACACCATGCAACTATAGTAATACATGAATAGATGTGTGCGGGTTATTCAGGAAATCAAGTAGCATTATAGTTGTAGTACTCTGATGAATGACAAATGCTGGATTATTTTTGGATTTTATCCAGGGAGTGTTTAGTACAAAACATGCAGACAATACGGAGTTGGCTCCAGAACCAGGGCAGTACATTCTAAAGAACATACTGCATAGAAGATGCATTCCCTGGTGCCCACCATAGGCTTTGTGAGTACATCATGGCCATGATCTCTTTTCACTTTGGGATGAGAACCCCCGACCTCTGCATCCCTCGTTCCCCACTGAAGGAAAGATCATGTTCCCCACTGTGTGCTCCAACAGCTATTCAGATCTGGATGACTGGGAACCGATGCAAAGCACAGACTGCCCCACAGCTAGACATGGTACTGTTTGTAGACAGCCTGATGTGGGTCTGTGCTCAGCATATGAACTTCCTTAATGATCACTCAAAGACACTTTCAGATAAGGCATCTAACATAGGCAATCATCGTTGCTTACTAATCACCTGTATTTTTGGTAGTCTAATACTGAAACTTAATAAAATAAACAGCCTGATTTTGACCTTATGCACTATGACAAATGTTACTCAGCAAACATATTAATTTTTCTCATTCTTTCAGTATTTTGATGTCACTTTTAAAGTCTTTGCTTAAATCATAAAAAGATACTTTTAGTAGTTTATTTGGTGTTAAGTTCTCCCACACTGTTCTGTCTTCCTTACCCGTATGTCTACTTTACTACTCTTTAGATCTTAAAATCAATGAATAAAGTTATTCTATGAAGGACAGAATAAATTAAGAGAGTTTGAAGATATTTGTTGTGATGTCTTTTCCTTAATTAAGATTTGTGATTACACTATTTATCTGCAGACTGGGATAGGGACAAGCCTTTGGCACACATGAAAGACCATTAGTTCTCATACATTTCCATAAACAATTATTGTCAGAAAAGAACCTTTAAGTTCTAGCTAAATGTAAAGATGTCCTAAAACATATTATCTCTTTGTAAAGAAATTGGCTGGTGATACAGTAATGGGAATGCTTTCTAAAGTGTTTACATTTCTGTGTAGTCAGATTTTTGAGTGCAAACAAATTGGTGATGGATTATGAGATGAGAAAAAGAATCTCTCTTTTTGCTTCACCTGGCTTCACCTTTTTTGAAGGTATAGACTATGAAAAGCAGCATCCTTCTTCTGCAATATGAAACCACTTTTGTTCTCTGACTAATGCTTCTCTGGCCAAAGCCAGTGTATGCATTTCCTTAATATCTGTATCATTGTATTTCTATGGCCAAAATTTATCAGTCTAGAATTTCAGATTCTTGAGAATTATAGAGCTCAAATTGACTTTTTTAACTCCCCTTTGATTCCCTGTACCTATTTTGTATTGACTAAAAGTCTTTTTCCAATAGTCTTTTTCTTTGATAGCCAATCGTATTCTGCATTTAAAAAAGTTGGTCAGGAGGTAGAGGGAGGTGATTTTCCCCCTTTATTGTGCTCTTATGAGACTGCAACCTGGAGTACTACATCCAGCTCTGGTGTCCCCAGAAGAAGGAAAGACATGGTCCTGCTAGAGTGGGTCCAGAGAAGGGCCATGAAGACAATCAAAGGGCTGGAGTACCTCTTCTATGAAGAGAGGCTGGGAGAGTTGGGGTTGTTCAGCCTGAAGAAATCTCCAGGGAGAGCTCTTTCAACTTTCCAGTATATAAAGGGGCTTATGAGCGTGATAGCATGAATTTTTACCAAGGTCTGTGGTGATAGGACATAAGCTAACATTTGTAAATGGAAAGAGATTAGATTTAGATGGAACACGAGGAAATTCTTTACATTAAAGGTGGTGAGACACTGGAAGAGATCGCCCAGAGAAATTTAAGTTCTCCACAGTCCTGAAAGTGTTTGGAGCTGTGTTGGATGGAGCTTTGATCAACCTGATCTATTGAATGATGTCTCTTCCTATGACAGTGTACTTGATCTAAATGATCTTTAAATGAGGGCTCTTTCAACCCAACCATTCTACGATTCTGTAATTATTCTGAGTGTTTTTGTCTCCCTCAATGAAAGCCCATTGGACTGAGGGAATATACTCTGAAATTAATAGTTTTAAAATTACATCTTTTAATGAGCCACCACCAACACATATGCAGGTGTTTCTTGGGTTTTTGTTGGTTGGTTGGTTGGTTGGTTTTTTTAATAATTCTCTGTTTCACTCATTCCACATTAACAAATTATTACAAGTATTTCTTCAAGATATTAAATTGATTACAAAACGATGATTACAATGTTTACCTATCAGCATGGCAGGAAGGACTATGAGGAGATCCTCAGCAACTCATAAGGCAATTTCTGCAGTACTGTGTTCCCCAGTACAGGAGCGACATATTGGATGGAGTCAAATGAAGGGTCACTAGGGTGATTAAGGGAATGGAGCACCTCATCAGTGATGAAAAGGCTGAAGAGTTGGGACTGTTCAGCCTGGAGAAGGCCAGGGGGCATCTTCAAAAGATCTTTATACCTTCCCAGAAGGTATAGAAAAAAATATATAATATATATAAAATATATATTAGAAAAATAATAAAAATTACTGACCATGAAAAATTGAGGTGGGACCAGATGCCCAATGGTTTTGGGTCCAGTCTTGTGCATTCTGTGATTGTGTAACACTTAAGACTGATAGAATTCCAGGGTAGCTTCTCAAAGCTACACAGCTTCAAGCTTATGGTTTGCCTCCTTCAGCTGTACAAAGCCCACTGATTTTGTGGACAGAGAGATTAGGATCTAATAATTGGTTGGTGGATCAGCGATAACATGTGAGAGGTGATTCTCTTTCCTTGTTCATTTAGAACAGGGGTATGATGCACACACTCAGTGCTTCTTTCATGGCCTGGGTTTCCCTGTGTCTAGATTTCATCAGGAGATGCATCCATATGCAGCCTGAAAGTGCTACTTATTACTTATATGGACTAATTCAATCAATAATATTTTAGATTTGCTTATACACAGCTGAACATTCTTCTCATCATCAGCAATCACTCAGAGCCAAGAAACCTGAAAAACATTTTTTTCATTCAGTACTTGTGCTTTGAGCAGCACTGTATAAGCCAAACCTTTGTCTTGCACAATGACCGACTGCAAATCACTCACATCAACTCTTCTTAAATTTATGTTTCACCTGCCTTTTTCTTATTTTCTTCACGTTTTCTAAAACCTCACTTCTTTTGTAATAAAATGAATCCATTAAAATGCAGAAAACACTAAGAAGAATCCATTAAAATGTGGAACACACTAAAAAAGAAAACAACAATATTAAGTATAGTTTACTTTCTTAAAACCAACTCAATTTAAACATTAATGAGACTCTAACAGTAAATAGAATATTGAATGCTTTGTAATATAGAGATATGATGAATATGAGGCTTTGGAAAAACTTGCTTGCAAGAACTTGTAAAAGAAAAATAAAATTGATGCTGTTATTATTAATTGTTTTTTCATTCTGATTTGATTTGGTGATTAGTGAGGTAATTCAGGCAGGAATTACCTCAGGATTTTTGTTTATGTTGCTTTCCAGTTTACTACCAGATTGCAGAGATGACAGCTCTTCAGTGACCCAATAAGGACCAACTTTAGTAATATGGATATGGATTTCTGTAGCACTGGACTGTCTACTTTTGCAGCTGCAAGATTTGAAAGGATTTATAAGATATTAAATGAAATCTAAATTTCCAATTTCATCACAAGTGTCATTACAATATAGCTTCAGGTTTACAGAAATAATTTGGTCATCTGAAAATACTGCCTATATAATGCCAATTTTTGTGCTAATGTGAATTTCCAACTGTGCAAAGCAGAAGTGTAGGTAAATTCAATTTAACATGCCCAGAGGCACAGACTTACATACTCCTTTCAGAAACTAATGAGTTATTCATTCATGAATCTCATTTTCTTCAGTCGTATCTACATACTTTACACTTCAACCTTACATCAACTTCCAAAATTCAGTATTCAACTATGAACAGTGAAAAACGTTTGATTGATATCTAAGATATCCAAATAAGCTATTTGTAGTTCATTTTCTCCCTCAAAGAGGAGCTGTTTTCCAAAGAGAACAAGTATTACTTGTCTTCTTTTCTATGACAAATGCTCACTCTCTTCCACACCTCCTAATAATTTTTGAACTTTTAACCAGATTTAACAGATAAAATGTTCTTATCTAGACAGAGAAAGTGTTCTTATGTAAACACTTCAAGATCTGTGAAAATTAATAGCAGAATGCAAAGATTCTGAAAGAAAGGCAGAAAAACCTCATTGTATATTGACTGGCAGAAGCCAGATGCACAATTACCACATGCAGACTGGTTGGTGAGGTGGTATGCCTAAAGTTTCCATCTACCTCATGACTAGCAGTGGTGTCACAAATATCTGCTCATGTGGAGATGACTTAGCAAAGAAAAGATACACATCTATAGGAAAGATTTTCATCTGTTCAGTGCCAAGAACAAATTTTCCTGCTAAGAATTCTTGCCAGTCTGTGATTATTCTAAGCATATTTCTCACTTGTATTTGTTGACCAATGTTTTAATACTCCTCTTTCCTTCCTCCTCTTTATTCCCTCATTCCTAACATTGCCCTTTACTGTTTTATTTGCTACTTAGTCATATTTGTTCCTATTCCTTCTCTCCTGGTGTTGATGTTTTCACATTTTTCTATTGTTTGTCAGCTTGCAGCATGTGGACTGCAGGTTCACAGATGTCAGAAAATGGTATATGAGATGCTGAATTGTTTATTTAATCAAACACATTTACACACAGATTCAAGTAAAGAAGCAAACCAGAGAAGATCTCACAATGTAGCTCCCAGTGTGCATTGTATTCAAATTTTATTTTTTTTTTTTTTTTATCCTTGAAGAATTCTCTTTGAGGATCCCATTTGACCTGGAGTTACAGGCTCTATTTTTTTTTAATCTCATGTGCTAGCACAGTTTTTCAGTGCACTAAATAAACAGTCTACTCTCATACTGTTGCAATCTAGAGTGTTCTGGATGAGTTTCTAACATTCCCTCTGTTCCATCTACCAAAAAATATGTAATACAGGACAGAATCAATCTTCTAATATTTTAAACTTCTAGGGCTCAGGTTTTAATATTTGCATTGAAATTTTTTAATAATATCTCCTCCATCTTATTTTTTAATTTATTTTTATTTTAGTATTTCAGTTGCATTATGGTCTTTACAGGCTAAGAGAAATCAGATGTGTCTATGTAGTACGATCTAGACTATGCTACAAGCTAAGCAAAAACCGTGTGGCTTTCTTGGTTCTGGGTAGTAATTTCTGTTACAATCAGTTACAATACTCAAGACATAACCATCCCAACACTGTCATATAATTTTTAATTGATTAAATAAAGTGGAAATTTTTCTTTCTTAAACTTTAACCACTGTATCGTGGCTAGCAGTACACAGCTACCTTGATTTGATAACAGAATTATAAATGCATCTTTAAATCACTTGAGATTAAAAAACCCGTTTCAGGAAAGCTCAAACCTCTCAAAATTCATTGCTACCACATGTCACAATTGGACTGAACCCTAAGACATTTGTAATATACTGTGAATAGTGAAGGGAAATCTGATCTCCTGCACTCCAGAGTCTCTTAAAATTAATGAAGCTGAGAATTTTGTGAATAAGAGTGTAATTTTTCCAAGTGTCTCAGTGAAAACAAACCTTTTTCTTTCAAACGTTTAAGAACTGAGATATGACTTATATGTGTACAAACACATTCCCATTTTTTAAACATAATATAGAACTGAGTTCTTTTCTGACTCCAGAATATTAGATTCATTATGTCAGCCAAATGAAAGCAGAATGCATATTCAATCAATGTTGAAATATAAATGAGAAGCTATAAACTCTCTTAATTTGAATGGGAAGATTTCATCCTCTTCTCAGCACAAGACAAAAATAAAACAGAACTTGAAAGTTGAAGTCAAATTCTGCTTCCATTGGAAATGACCTTCAGCACAGGATATTTTTTTTTTCTGGTATAAGGCACTTTTTTGTATACCAGAGAAATTCAAGAACATCTTTCTCTGACCTTTTTAACAGATTAAATGCAGTGAAATAAATTGTGGTATACGGGGTATTGACTGTAAGTTTAAGTTCTTGAATCAATGATTTTTCCATTTAGTAGTATGGAAGTATGCTTTCTGACTGAAGTTGCAACTAGTGTATTTTTGTTATATTTCTCATTAAGTGCTGCAAGTGTTTTTGAGATTAATAATTAAATTTTTATGGGCTGGAGGATATCCTAATACGAATATGATAAATTGTGTAGATGATAAGGACATTCTTTTAAGGAACTTTTAATTTAGAGTGTCATTTTGCAAGAAAATTAATTTTAGGTATATCAGAGGTTTTCATTGAATGAGAAACATAGAAATAATTGCCTATACTGCTCATGTAGCTAGTATCTCATTAGCTAACCTATTTCCATTGACTTAAGCTAAATTTAGGAGTTGGGCTGTTTAGTTTGGCATTATCTATGAAGTTAGTTAATCTAGAATTGAGTTTGAGTGTTGCAATCCTTGGTGTTCTTCTTTTCCTTTGCTGACTGCGGATCACTTCAGTATCTGTTTTGGTTTCCACGTATTCTTACTTTCAGATACAGCATACAAGAAAAAAAGAACGCCTCAGAAGTGCTTAATGAGGTTGCATGCTCTTTCCCCATCTACACATACATATAGAAGAACAATTTCCTTCTGTCTAAATAAAAATAATCTTAAAATAGACTTGTTGTTCTGTTAAAAGGTAAAAAAAAAAAAATTAGCTGTTTTGGAAACATGGACATATTTGTCTAATATCTGACAAACAGCAGAGAGCAAATTTCTGGTATGGACACTTGATCCTGTGCAGAACTGACATTTCAGATGGTAATGGCTTCTGTAAGATCACTTTTTTTTTTTTCTTCTGAAACATAAATATATAACCTGAGCATAAAAATAGCACCATAATTATTACTGAAAAGAACTACATAAAATAAAAAATATTCTTAATGGTTCAAAAACAAGAAGTTGTGTCCTTAATGAATTTATTAACTCTAAATGCAAATCAAAAAGTCTTACTTTGTTTCTCTTAGAAAAAGACCATTGAAGGTATAAACGTGTCTGTGACATATAAAACCTTGTCATAAAAGCATATCTGATGTTATTGGAAGAAGTGACAGCTTGGATCAGAATACGATTGGCTTTTGTCTTAAAAAATGTCTGTTGGTGTCTTTCTAAATCTTAGAACAGAAGAAAACAGTTAATTCAATGAGTTAGCAGAGATCTCAATTTTCCAACCTCACCATTCTCTGTAGGAACTGCATTAGTTAAGACTTTGGTGGGGGTGAGAAAGGAAGAAGAAATCTTCATTCTGTCTTTTGAGATGGAAAAATGGCAGTTATTTATACTGGGAATTTTGGAAAATGATTTTCTGAGTGGCACATTTACAGAACAGTCTTTGTACTAAAATGTTAGGGTAATGTACTGTTTTCTTTGAATTGAAGCAATTATGTCTTCCATGTGTCCCAACACCAACTTCCAGTAGTTACAGCCTCACTCAAGACAGTTTGAGTTTCCATTCTAGTCTTTATTAGTCTAATAATCAATTATATAATTTGGTAGCTGAGTGAACTTGATGTGTGTCCTACCTAGGATTCAGTTTCTTTATGTATAAAGTGGAGATAATATTCTTGATTTATGTGAATGTTTCAAGGACTAAATAAATATCTGATTAATGTCCTGAGAGATATAAGAAGAAAGTTCTGTGTAGTAATAATGGTATTACTCTTTGGCCATATTAGAGCATAAAATAGGGAAGTAAGAATGAAAGTCTGCCTCCAAAATTCTAGCTAAATTACTTCTGATTACTTGCTTTCCTGACTGTCCAGAATGGTGGCAATTTTCTGCAGGACACACTAAGTCCAGATTTTCAAACTTTGACTTCAGTTAGGAGTCATTTATGAATTTAAGCTTTACTTTCACCTAATACTTTGTAGCAAATGTATTATGAGGTGGTTTTCTTTGTCCTTATAAAAATATAATGAAAAAACCCCAACAAAAATAAGTGGTGGAAATGAGATTCGGATGACCACTTTAGTGCAAAAACTTAAAAAAACCATATTTTAAATGAGTACTTCCAAAATGGTTTTAACTCCAGAGAGAGATTATATTTATTTTGAATTGGGCACAGAGTGGCTGCAGAGTAGCCAGGCAGAAAGGGACCTGGGGGTGCTGATCGACAGGAGGCTGAACATGAGCCAGCAGTGTGCCCAGGTGGCCAAGAAGGCCAANATTGAGGTGCTGGAGCGGGTCCAGAGAAGAGCAACAAGGCTGGTGAAGGGACTTGAGCACAAGTCCTATGAGGAGAGGCTGAGGGAGCTGGGGTTGTTTAGTCTGGAGAAGAGAAGGCTTAGAGGTGACCTCATCACTCTCTTCAACTACCTGAAGGGAGGTTATAGCCAGGTGGGGGTTGGTCTCTTCTCCCAGGCAACCAACAATAGGACAAGGGGACATGGGCTGAAGCTCTGCCAGGGGAGGTTTAGGTTAGATATTAGGAAGAAATTCTTTACAGAGAGGGTAATCAGGCATTGGAACAGCCTACCCAGAGAGGTGGTGGATTCACCATCCCTGGAGGTTTTTAAGCAGAGATTGAATGTGGCCCTTAGTGCCATGATGTAGTAATTGGAGTTGGATCAGGGATTGGACTCGATGATCCTGGAGGTCTTTTCCAACCCAATCTATTCTATGATTCTAACTGATCTGGCTTGTTGCTTGAAAATGTGTAAGGGGACTGCACCAATATATGTGTTACAGAGTACTCAGTGATGAAAGAGTTCTGGTGAAAGCCTTGTGCAACTAATGTGGAGGGGATACAGTAGGACATTCTCTTTAGTCTAAACAGATCAGCCAGACACATCAGAGGGAGCATTAATTCTTCATGAAAAAGTAGAAACCCATGCTTTTAGTCCTCGTTTTCATAAACATTTCTTTGCCTTTTGTGACTTTGAAGGTAATCTGTGACCTCTGAGTTCTTACCCAAGTCCTCCAGAGATCACAGAGTGAAGAATGACTTCTTGTGTTTTCATAGTATTAAGACAGCAGAGCTCCACTTAAGTGGTGATCTGTCTTGCCTAGCAGACCATGTTGCTATTTTATTATAACCAGAAAACCTCACTCGTTCAGACTAATGACTGAGAAACACATTGCAAGTTACTGAAATATGCAAGCTGGTCAAGCAATCGAGGCTAACCCTCTCTTGTCGCTTTCTCCCTCACTCCCATGCCCCCTTTCCAAATGCACTTGATTAATTGATCTGTAACAAATGGTTTTAAGCTTTTTTTCCAAACTTCAGAAAATGGAATGGAATTGCAGCAGACTGACAATGATTTAAAAAAAACAATCACAAGGAAAGAAATATTGTAAACAGGATGAGTACATGTGCATAAGACTGTGTGAGAATATTTGTTATGAACAATGCAGCAGGCTCGCACACATCATTAAAAATTACAGCATAGGCTTGTAGCTGTTGAATTTGCACTGCTGTAGTTATAATTTATTTCTCGTGTTGTGATAGTGCCCAGGAGTCCAGTGATAGACTCCAAATGAGCTTCATTCTCTGTTACACAGAACAAAGAAAGACTCTCTGTCCTCATTTATCTTATTATGAATTGACTAACAGCTTTCTACATTCTTATGAAAGTTTTAATGTAAAAGTAATTTTAATTATTTCTGATTATTAAAGTATGATGGTAAGTTAGGGATGAAACACTTTGTTAGAATTAATGGCAATAAACTGTCACTGTCTTGCAAAATCTCATGGGAACTGGAAACCAGATGTTTTTCAGTACTAATTAGAAATGAATCTTTTTTTCCAATTTCAATAGCTCATTTAGAACAGAATTGAAAAGAGAGATTTGACAGTGCTCTCATTATTGCATGAGGGTTCATCCTATACTCCAGCACTTGAAAAAAACCCAAAACAATAAAACCAGGTAGACCTGCAGAGCATGTAGCAAACTAACTCCAACATTTTTATTTAACATACTTTTTTTTCCACAGAGCTAGAAGAGGTGGACTCCTTCCCAGCTCCAAGAAAATAATGTCTCCAACTACCTTGAGTTCTTTCCATAATTTTTTTTGCATGTGAACAGAATGTTACTCATAAACTTCCTTCAAAACAGTCTCTTGTGAGAAGCTGTAGTGTTCTGTTTTTTTCCTCACCCTTTTCCATGACATGCAAGGGAAAAGGTTTGCTGGGTCAAGAATATCATCCTCACTATAGACTCAAGTGCTTCACTCTTCTGTGGCTGCTGTTTCCTTCGGTACTGGGTTAACTTACAAAAAGCAGGAGCTGTTATCAGCATTATTGTCTGCCAATCAAATTAAGAAACATGGAGCTCTGTCCTTCACTCCTGTAAGAAAATGATCTTTTTGAAACTGATGAGAGTTGAGTGCTAAAATATCTGATCTTGTTGAATGAATCTTCTCTAAATATTGTTACATATTTTTCTACCAATAGTTTTATCTTCATATAAAAGAATTTATAGCAGCATCCCTAAAAACCCTGGAGTGATTTTCACCTATTAAAAATAAAAATAATTATTTATGTAGATAAAGATGCATAAGATCTTGCTCTGGCTAAAGGAAATCTTGCCAACACTGGCAGTGTTATTTTTTTATATTGTCAAATATTTGTTGCTACTTAATGTCCATTATCCATTAAGCCCTGACTCCTGTAGATACATGTGTACATATCCACATATAAATATATGGATATCGATACATATACTTTATTTTTCTCTTACACCTGAAAACTACCTAGGTTTAATAATATCACAAGAAAGAAGAGCATTTTCATGGCTGTGCTCACTTTTTCATGAACAAATTAGTAGAAAATGAAGTCATAAAAGTTTCAGTTTTTACTAGGCTCAGATAATGGTATAGATTGATTGCTGAAGGGAAGATCACTTAACGCTTACCAGCCAAGTTTTGAATATCTGAACGGATGGGGACTCAAGAATCTCTATGGGCAACCTCTCCGAGTGTTTGATCACCCTCATGATATTTTTTTCCTGGTATCTGGTTGGCATTACTCATTTTCACAGAATCACAGAATGGTTTGAATTGGAAAGGATCTTAAATATCACATAGTTTCAATCTACCTGACATGGGCTGGTATACCTTCCACTACAATAAGTTACTCAAAACCCCATCCAACTTTCCCTTGAACATTTCCAAGCACGGGGCATCCACAGCTTCTCAAGGCAACCTGTTCCATCACCCTCACAGTAAAGAATTTCTTCCTCATGTCTAACCTAAACCTACTCTTCCCGTTTGAAAAGAGTCCTGTCACTACATGCCCTTATAAATAGTCTCTCTGCATCTTTCTTGTAGGCTTCCTTCAGGTACTGAAAGGCCTCAATTGGTCACCCAGAAGCCTTCTCTTTTCCAGGCTGAACAATCTCAATTTTCCATCCCTCTAATCAATTCGCTGCTCATTCAAACAGTTCAGTGCCTTTCCTGTGCTGGGGATACCAGAGCTGGATGCAGCACTCCAGGTGGAGTCTCACCAAACCAGGATAGAGGGACAGAATCCCCTCCCTCAACCTGCTGACCATGCTGTTTTTGATGCAGACCTGGATATGGTTGGGTTCCTGGACTGCAAATTCACATTACCAGCTCATGTCCAGTCTCTCATCCACCAGCACACCCTAGTCTGTTAGGCTGCTCTAGATCTGTTCACCCCCCCTGAGCCTGTACAGGTACCAGGGGCTGTCATGACCCAGTGCAGCATCTTGCACTTGGTCTTGTTAAACTGCATGACATTCCCATGGGCCCACTTCTTATCCTCTGTATGTGACCATCCAGACAATTCCTTATCCACTGAACAGTCCATCCACTGAATCCATGTAATCAACAATTTAGAGAAAAGGATGTTATGTCAAAGGCTTTACGGAAGTTCAGATAAGTGATATCTGTAGCCCTTCCCTTGTCCACGATATAGCCACTGCATGATAGAATGATGTTTCCAGCTTCCTTTCCATTGTGTACTTCTCAGAAACGTCTGACTTTTTCATCTGATCAGGTAGTATAAAGCCTTCCCTGAAATTTCTCTTCTTTAGGCTGACCAGTTGCTTCTCTCAGGTGTTCCAGCCAGCTCACCATCTCAGTTACCTCTAGCTGGACTCTATGAGCTCAAAAGTGAACACAAACCTCCATATAAGCTCTCACAAGTGCTAAAGAGAGGGAAAGGTCCACCCCTCTGAACCTGCTGGTGGAGTGCTTGCCAAAACTGCCTAGGTTGCAGGCAGCCACCTTCTTTTCTGCCAAGCTCCCTAGAGTCTCCTCTTTTGTTTACTGTCCAGCTGATTTTTTCTGCAACGTGCCACTCAGCAGCTTTCTAGATAAGTGGATGGCCAGATAATTGCATGTATGTTTATATATATTTTGTGTTTGTGTACAGTTGTACAGAAGGGTAAAGCTAAATTCTTTTATTCTGGGAAATTGTGTTTCATTAAATCTGATCTGGTGTTCTTCAAGCAGAAGTTTCACAGATTCTAAATGATGTCAACAACTTGAACCTTACTTTATATGTGATTAACTTTTTCTAACTTATAATTCAGCTTCTTTATGTGTCTGTCTATTCTCCAAAGCACAATACTCTAATTTAAATATCAAGGGGTTTGGTTCTTTTCTTTTTCCTCTTTAGGTAAATGAAGAAATTAACCTATGTAAAAGACATTCCAAAGGAAATAATCATACAAAACTTCCAGACTGAAAATATATGCATTTACCTTGAAGAAAGTTTTCTGCTATGGATGTTCATCAAACTGAAATCAATGTTTTCTTCTCTGCAAATTCTTTCTTTAGTGTGTGCACATCTACACATATACCAACAAACAGGCAAACACAACCCTA
Source organism: Empidonax traillii (assembly GCF_003031625.1). Lineage (NCBI taxonomy): Eukaryota > Metazoa > Chordata > Aves > Passeriformes > Tyrannidae > Empidonax > Empidonax traillii. The sequence continues at coordinate 335,868 of NW_020955744.1, read as the reverse complement.
TAAGCAAGAATCATCTATTCATAAAGCAACTCTTATAATTCAGTAAATATGCAAGTATGCTTATGTTAAATAAATGTGTCTATATGATACATATATTACATGTAAATTTTCTCTTTTTTTCACAAAAAAATCTCCTGCAATATTCAAGAAAATACTCATTCCTCACAGGGAGTCAATGAAATTTTATCCACTTTTCTAAGTACATCAGAAATTCAGAGAGATAGGTTATGTATTTTTTAAAATTTGTTTCATCCCTGTTTAGTAGCCTTTGTACTCAATTTCCTTTGTTGATTGAATACTGTCTTATTAATCCATTATGTCAGAAGCATAATTCCTTCCTGGTTCCTGAACAAATTATTCACAAAGAGAATTAATTAAAATGTTTCTGGGGGAACAGTTTGCTTTATAAGCAACCTAGATACCTAATGTATTAGACCTAATTAATAAGGTTATCTAAAGCACAAAAACTTTAGGCTACATTGTTAGATATGCTTTTGTTTCTTCAGAGGTACTTAGTAACAGAGGTACTGGTGTCCTTTAACCTGAATGACTGTATTCACCATGCAAACACTTCCAAGAGACAAAATAATCTCTTCCATAGTCTAATACCTTCTCCCCACTTCACACATAAATTAAGGAAAGAAAATCAAAGTAGAGGGGCTGGGAAGGCAATTCCTGATACTGGTCTAATTTCCAGTGATGTCTCTTGCTACAAATGTAGCAAGAGCAATTACCCTGTTCCTTTTCACTTCATCTCTCTCTCACAGCTGCCAAGAGTATGTCTGCTGGGTCCAGGTTTTGTTTGAGGTAATTCTAAGGCTACAAGGTGTAAAAAAGAGATGGATAAAGTGGCATGATGATTTATGGTTAGTGCTTACATAAAAAATCTGATCAAGAAAGCAAGACTATTTTAATAAGATCCATTTTCCTGACACCATGAGGAATTAATTGATTTTACTGCAAAGATTTTAAGTTCTGCTTTCAAGAGCATTCTAAGATACCTGTACATATCTATCACTTCAAATGGAATTGATTTATCTTATCTTTTTGACTTACCATTTCCAAAATGGAGACTTTCTCCCAAATTTTAAGATAAAAATATTCTACCCAGTGGTGCTTCCTATAATTTTTTCTTTAATACATAACTCTGCTTGGTGGTGTAACCTTTGGGAAGTTCTGGAATTTAGATTAACTTCAAACATAAATAATGTCAGAAGGTTGGAATCTTATCCTATAATGCAGCTCTAAGATAGATTCTAGCTGCATCATGATAAGACTGAAACAGGATTTTTAACTTTTCTGTTTGGTATATAAATCAATAACCATATTTCAATACAATATAATAAAAATGTTTTCACTGGAATATTCTGGTTTGATAGATCCTACTTTAGAAATATATTTTATTCTAAGAATATGCAATATTTCACTTGAAGGAAATAAATTATTCAGTCATGCCCTATTCATCTGGGATTAAATCAATTCAATCTTAAGAAGAAAAAGGAATTTAGTTTATCAACATTTCATGAACAAAAGGAAAAAACAATGATCTGTCAGAAAGTTTTTAAAAAGCTTTTGTAAAATTCAATTTTTGGAAACATGACTATACTCTTTTTCTACCATGCTCCCCAAATGTTACTGTACCAAGCTACCAACTACTTTGTAATATGCAAGTTTCTGGATTTTACTTAACAACCTGTAGAGGAGAGGACCATTGTTTGCCTTTATGCTACATACCAATTACAGAAATAAATTGTATTTAAATTCTTTATGAAAAATGTATTTCTTTGTTCTGAGTAATAAATGTTGACTTTGGTTAGTGTATGTAAAAACATGAAAAATATACTATGATCTCCCTTTGTGCACATGCATAATGTCAAAAAAAAGAATTCAGCAACAATTCTGGCTTTTTGTGTGTAACATTTTTTGGTCCCTCCCAAAATAATGAGAACAATCATAGTGTGATGATGGAGTAGTCTACAGCTGGGATTCCATCATCTTTTGTAGAACTTATGTTTCATAGAACATGGACTGTGGGAATAATTCTGATTCCTCTGAATCTTTCCAAAATTGACAGTTTTCTGTGTTTGGTTTGGTTTTGGTTTTGATTTTGGTTTTTCCCAAACCAAGAATGACTGAGCTGTGTATTCAATCTGCGCTAAAGGAATCTGCCCTTCTCCATTTTTCCCAGCTGCATAGCTCTGCAAACACGAGTCCTACCCATTTGTGTGCCATCATAACAATACTTTATACTCCCCAAAAACAAAGAATAGGAGGCTATTCTTTCAGGACATTAAAGCACCAGCTCTTGCAGTGAAGTAAAGGCCAAGTTGGCACAAAACCAAATTACCAGAACAGGCTAAGGATTTACATGGACAATTGTAAGAAATATTTGTTTTTGTAAGTAGCATGAAAAGCAAATTTGGAAAGAGTTTCTCAATATTAGTCTGGGCAAAAGGCTGAACAAACCACTTTTCAAAACAAAGCTTGAAAAATGTGCAGCAGCAGTTGCATTTTGTAGTTTTCTTGGATAGTATGGAGCTAGGTTTGATGAGCCAAAGGGTCCCTTTGAATCTGACATCATACGAATTAATTTTCTATTCATCAATCAATATTGGAATATATTATTCTTGAGAAGCACATTTTAACTGGAAGCCTTTGAAATATTTCCTAGGTTATACAATTTTGAATGATGGACATTATCATTCCACTGCTAAAAGACAAGGAAGGTACTAGAGATGTTTATTCTTCCATTTCCATGTTTTTCTATATAGTATTCAATTTTATTTTTTTATTGAATAGCTGATCAGACAAACATTTGTTCCTCTAATGTTGGAAGAAAGGAGGTAAACTTACAATATACATTCTTATGATTTCAAGTTAAGGAAAAACAATTTCTTGCAGCAAAAACCATGAAAATTAAGGTTTTTATACCATTAATTACATTTACTTTTCTAAAGTTTCTTTTGTTAAAGACATTTTACTGTTAAATTGTACTTTTTGAAGGTAAAAATAGTGGGTATGAAATTTTATTCAAATTTTCCTGGTAGTACTGTAGGAAAACTGATCTTTTCTACCCTATTTATCTCCTTGACTTTTAAAATACTAATACTTTGAATCTCATCCATGATTAGAAAAGTACATAATCATGTATTTTTCTATCATATCCAAATGAATCTCATGATCATTTCAGATGTAAGAAGCCACAGTTCACATTTTCTTGACAACATCTTTGATAATTGCTGATAGCATTCTCATGCTGGCTGGAGACAGCTCCTTTGGGACTCAGTCTACAGAATCTGTTTGCTTACTTGACTTTGCTGATCCTAACAAGAATGAATTCTCTAAGCACTGCTGAATCTATAAATACTGAGGCCTGTCTAATCTGATCCTGTATGCAAACATGAGCTAAGATAAGTTTTGTACAGAAGAATTATGTGTCTTTAAAAGAATTCATATTCTGTCATATAGCTCTTTCAGTGAAGTCTCATGAGTAAATTCTCCATTCTTTTCATTGTAGCAGTCTAAACATGGAAAAATTGGTGCTTGTTACTCAACAGTGTCTGATAAAATCTGCAGTTGAATTTTTTAGGAATGTAAGTTTCAGCAGTGCATTAGAACAGTGAAGGGTTCAGCACAGTAACTTAAAGTATTTGCTTTCTGTTGCTAAGTGAGTGTGAATCATACTTACGAATCATAAAATCACAGAATCATAGAACAGTTAAGGTTGGAAAAGATCTCTGAGATCAATGATCAGGCTGATCAAGCCTCTAAGATCAGACATCCCCATGTTCACCACAAAACCATATCCCCAAGTGATGCATTAACATGCCTTTTGAACTCTTGCAGGGATGGGGATTCCACCACTTTCCTGGGCAGAAGGTGTAAATTTTTGTTTGGAGCAGGCTATGTTGTTAAAAAAAAAGTAATTGTAGACACTTTTCTGAATATTACAGATCTTCATGTATTGTAGATTCTGATCTGAGCATGGGTTGATAAGGTATTAAAGGAAAAGAGCTATTACAAGTGTCACTTAAATTGAATGACTTAAAAGGTTTACACCTGAAAGCTCCATATAAATCAATCAGTACATTTTTTTGTCAGAGGACAAGAAAATCTGCCAGTTCTGAAATAAATATATCTAATGTAGTTAAACAATGAGAGGTACTGCCATTTTCTGAGAGAGAGAAGCAAGAACAGAACATTACTACATAATGGAAAGATATTTTTATTTTAGTTATTACTGTGGTATCTTCTTAGAACTAGACTTAGCAGAACCCAATCAATGACGAGTATTAAGTACTACTGTTTGATGTCCAACAGGATACATTGGCAAAAGAGAGAACAGTTTAGATAAATAGGGAGCAATAAGAAATACAGATATTTTTTATTTAACCAAATCTCTTTCTTGTGTATTATATCATTTGTAAAGCATATATATATATATATATATATATATATATTATATGCAGAGGGTTTCTCATTCTTTTTTCTCTGCTTTGGATGGAGAAACTTGAACTTCTGCTTTAATATGATGTGCTCTAAACCCTCTCCTGATTTCGCAAAGAGTCTCTCAAATTGAAAATTACATTAGGAATTAAGATATGTCAATTTGCCGCAGTGAATCTCAAAACATCTTTAATATAAACCCAAAATAATAATGTGCACAAGGTTTTAAAATCAGCTAGAGCAGAATTACAACGAAAGAAAAACTGTAAGTGATCTGCTCTGAACTGTGCACAAATATTGAAAATTAATTCAAGTGAAATTCATAATTAATATATAACCTAGACTGGAAAGTACTTCAGAATATTTGAGGAAATTGTTTGTATTACTTTATTTATTTGTAGTTCAGAGAATTAAGTAACATTTAGTCCATACAGTTTTACAAATAGCCCGGTAACACCAGCCATTCCAATTACCATTTCACTTCTAATATCTTTGGATTATGAAAGCACATATATAGGTACATATATAGGTATATCTTGCATTCCCATACCAGTCTTCACTGATTCCTTAATGGGACTGTCCACAGTAACTGTTCATAGAGAACTGTTCATAGAACCATCAAATACCAGAGTGGAAGGTACTTCAAGGATCATGTGATTCAAGCTTTTGAGGCAAAAACATGGTCTAGACAAGGTGGTCTGGTACACTCTACAGCTTAAAAGTGCCTAATGCTGAGAAATCCATTACTTTCTTGGGAAGGTTACGTCTGATTGTCCTCACTGTGAAAATTTTTCTCTTTATCCAATTAGAATTTCCCCAGGAGTAACTTGTACCCATTGCCCATCATCTTTTCTATGTGACTCCTTTAAAATAAGGAGTGTCCATCTTCTTTGTAGCCCGATTTTGAACACTAGAACATGGTGATAAGGTCTCCCCTCAGCCTTCTTTTCTCAAGGCTGAACAAACCCAGTTCTCTCAGCCTTTCCTCACAGGGCAGGCTTCCTGGTCCCTTGGTCATCTTTGTAGCCCATATCTGGCCTGTCCAGAGTTATTTTGAATAACAGGGACCAAAACTGAGCAGAGTATACCAGGTGTGGCCTGACAATCACTGAATAGAGTGAGATAATAACTTCTTTATCTGTAGTGCTGATGCCTTTGTTGATGCAGCCCAACATCCTGTTGGCTTTCTTTGCTGCAGCAGCACACTGCTCACTCACACTGAGCTTGTCCAGCAGCACCCCCAGGTCCCTTTATACAGTGCTGCTCCCAAGTTGGGTAGATGCCAACCTGTGCTGTATTCCTGGATTACAAGACCTTACACTTATCCTCAAAAGTGTTCACTTCCCCACTCAGTTTGCTATTATCAGCAAACTTCATCATGGTACATTTTATCCCATCCTCCAGATCACTTATTAAGTTATTTAACAGCATTGGGTCCAATATTAATCCCTAGGGGTCTCCACTTGTGTCAGGTTACCATTTTCATAAGGAGCTATTTATGGCCACCCTTCTGGGTGCCTTCTGACAGCCAGTTTCCCACTTACCTGGACCATAATGCATCAGTTTTTCTAGGAGGAGGCTGTGGGAAACCTAATTGAAAACCTTGGAGAAATTCAGGTAGACAATGTCTACCCAAAAGGCAAGAACTGCTGAGCCTCAGCAGCAAACCCAGCCAGGGATCCTACCTCAGTGAGGGAAGGAGCAGGCAGGTTACACAGAGGTGGTGCATAGCCCCATATCACAGCAGGACAGAACAATGTGATTATGCACTTCTGGAACCTGACACATCCTTCAGTTTAGTAATATCAGATACAAGAGCAAGACTTTCAGAAAATCTCAAGCAAATTACAATGTCCTGCAGCTGCAAATTTTTCTTTCTATCTAGTACAAAGTACCAATAGTCTGATGGCCTAGCAGTTTTGAGAGAGAACAAATGTCATATCATCCTTATACACATCACTGTCCATGGACAGTTATTTCTTTGAATTCAGAAATTAAACAGAGTCTTCCCCTGTTTTGCCAAAGGTATAGGTCTCTTCAGAAAGGGGGCCCAATGGGGAATTCTCCCTTTCCTAAGTGACAAGCTTCTGCAATATTAACGGAACAATTTTTTTCCTAACATCTAAAGATAAAGGATTTGTGTTTTGGCTTGGGCACTTTTAAATATATGCAACACTGACAGTCAAAGACATTTTGGATTTTATACCTTTCAGCCTTTCTGAATATTTTACCGATTGAGTATTACTCAAGTTTTAATTCAGTTTTGTATGGTGAATATTTTACCTAAAAAAAAAAAAAAAAAAAAAAAAAAAAAATTAGCAAAGTATTATTTTGTAACTAACTATTTACTTACCATCTTGAATGAGGTGTTTGGTTTCATACAGATTTCAGAATAGCTAAGGGAACATACATTTATTTAAGCTTGCCACTGCATTGGGGATACATATTATTTATAATTGTATCACAACTTGATAGTTTTCATAGCTCTAGCTCTAATGCTACTTTCCAACAGATACAGTAGCTATTTACTTACCAAAGAGAGGTAAATGCTAGAAACTACTAATTTGTGATTGATGCCAAAATACTGTGTGCTGTTGTTTTATTACTGGTCACATAATGTTTGATAGTATTTTCACATACATGATGACTTCATAAAACTTATCCTGCCCTCTAAGCTGTATTGTTTTGTAGTGTCATTTTCTGCTCTTTTTCATTTGAGGATATAATTGAAATAATTACTATCCTGTCTTTAGGAAATAATAGAGACATTTTATCTAATTTCAGTCTATTTGGTAATCAGTCTTTGTTAATCCAAATTAGTCCATAAAGTGCAGTTGCTGTTATAAAATAATACATACCTTGAGGTGACTGTGGTTTGTTATGCTTTGTTTTGTTTTTCTCTGTGCTGTTTAAAGCCATTCAATTACCCATATTGTTCACCTATGTCTCTTACTTTAATGGTTTTGGTTTCATTTGCTTACCTTTTTTTAAAGGAAGTAAGTTTCAGTACCCATTCCGCTTTAAATTGTTTTATATTTTGTTTGTTTGTTTGTTTGTTTTTTGTTAAGTTCAACAAAGTTAGTGCTTCAAATTTTGAAAAATGTCTGAAAATGTCTGAGGAGAGTAGCCACAGGAAGTGGAAAGAGGCCTAATTTTCACAGACTAAGAGAAAAACCTTACTTCAATGAAATCACCAGCAAAACTCAATATAGTTATTATTTGACACTATCTCTTAACTTAGTATATTAGGTTCTAAGGAAGCTAATTTTCTGATTAGTTCAAAAGCCATCCCACACTTCAGATCATTCTCATTCTTCCTCTTCAGCTTTGATTTTATGTTAAAATAAAGGTACTGAAATGAGGATAGTTTTACATTTCAAAACCTTCAGGGAGAGTAGCACAATCCCCATAATGCACAACTCTGTTACTTATTCCTTCCTGTTAAAAATCGTTTGACCTAAGAGAGTCCTTTGTAACCTTCTTATAAATATCCATAATTGAGAGATTTTGCAGAAGAAGACAGAGGAATAAGAATGTTAAATACCTTACCTAATTTCCTAGGTGGAACTTGTGTAATGATCTGAAAGTATCAGACATATTTATATATAGATATATATATTTGAATATACTGGATTTCAAATGTCATTTACATATGCATCCAAAAAAATAATCTAACCTAAAAGTTTTATTCACTGCAGCTTTATAAACTTTCAGTATTTAAGTAACTGAATTAATGTTTGAGTGAATCAGATCTTATATTGACACTTCATCCTTAAAAAAGGTTGGTCAAGTGCATTTTCATTCGAATGCATCTTATAAATGTTTATATGATAGTGACTTTAAACATATTACTGATGGAAAATCATAAAGGTTAATTACTTGAATTATCCTTCTTCCAAACATGTTAGGAAAAAGACACTGTTTGTTGAGTTCCTCTTGTCTCTTTAAAAATATAATAAATGTTTAAATTGACTTTAGATTAAGGCATCATAATTTCAATCAGGAGCTTAATGCCTGTATTAAGGAGAAGTAATTAAAAAAATATTTAATTTGAACAATGGTGTTAACATAAAAGATGAACCATGACAAGAAAATCATGCAGTACATAGCACTTAGATTTTAATGTTTCCTATAACTATGAATCATATAACTTAGTGAGAAGTCACAGTGAAAAGTGAGATATTGTAACTGTGATATGAAATTTGATTATCAATGAAAACATTTTAAACTGAAGTCTGTTCCGAAGAAAAGCTTAGGAAGTTTTGCATCTTCACCCTTAGTGTCTAACTGAACAGACTCAGTTCAGAATTGTGCTTAATGACCATGGACTTAAATCTCAGTATGCAGTTACTACTTTGTCTTCACAAGGTGTTGCAGGCAGTCTGTGGTTAGCTATTTTAACTTCATTTGTGATCATTAGGGCTTTCAGACACTACTCCTTTTCTTCCTTCTGCTGATGAGCTGTCTCCTCCTAGATTTTCTCTTCAGAGGAGAAGACAACTGAGTGGTAAACTCATATTTTTCTGATTTGGAATGCTGCAGATTAACTAAGATTAGATACCATCAGCTAAGTAGAAGATCAAATAGCGTCACCTTTAAAAATGCATTTTAGGTCTTCTCCATGGGAGTGATGCCATCAGTTTTCTAGGAAAAAATACCTTTTGTTCAGTTTAATACGCTCATATTGTGCAATGCCATATATTTATCATTTCAACTTGTACTGAAATAGACATTTGCAATGCATTTAGAAACCTCATAAAAAAAAAAAAAAGAAAATTTTATTCTGCTTCTACTGAATTAAAGTTTTTTTAGTGATTCTGGAGGTTTATGTACTCTTTTGCTTGTTAAAAATGGCTATTACATTATTAATCTAGATTGTTCTGCTGCAATATATAAACTTTCAGCTGAGTTACTGAGGTGGAGAGCTTTAAGGGTTCTAAATCAAATAATTTTGAAGTAAGATATTTAGTCTTTCCCATCCCAATCCCCCAAATTAAAAGCTGAAAGAAGTATCAGATAAACCCTGTTCCTCGTTGCTGCTAACTTCTCTTTCAGAGATGATATTGACATCACTCAGCTGGATAATTATATCTATCTTATCATCCACCCTGAGGCTCAGATATCCTTGATCAGAAGCTATTCCTTTCCTAGATTCTCATCATTTAACTCCAAAGCCTTTTATTTTTTTAGAGGCATTCTAACAGGTTGTGGGAAGTACCTTTTTCATCTATTTAGTGGCTGTCAATGAAAATGCATGTAATCTCTACTTTACCATTGATATTGTCTGTTTATACTAAATCTGCTTTAAAGGATCTGATACCTGAACTTGATCACACTCACCTAATCCCAGTTGGATCCCAATCTGTTAATTTTGCTAAAGCTGCATTACTCATGTTTAACCCTTAAACATATTCCATTACAGTTCTAAGCCCATTCTCTTTCAGATATTTGTGCACTGTGTTTTTAAATGGGAAGAACATGAGTTATGGATTGAGTGCATCCAGGTATATACGCAGAATTTAAGAACACATTTGTAAATCACAATGGATTCCTTAATCTGGGGCAACTCTGAGTATAGATATATGAAAAGATTAGTGACTAAAATTAGTGGTATGAAGTGATTTTATGAGTATATACTTCTTAGAAGGTGATTATCAGAGCAGCCAAGAATTCTGTGGTGTCTCATCTAAACTGGGATTTAACTTCTCCGAACAAAATTTATTTTCTGAAATATTACAGGATCTGTAATTACTACTTAAGTAACTGTCAGATTCTCTGTTTCTCACTTTCTTGCAAGTCTAAATCAAAAATGTGTAACCTTAAATTTGGATTACATCAACATCATTGCTTTTTCTTTTAATTTGGTAGAACTGAGAATTTTGCCATGCTTAGACTATTATCTATCAGTTCCTGCTATGAACTTATTCATTTGGTTTTTTATTTCAGTAACTGAGTGAGAAATAATACAAGCTTAGTATATGTAGAGGAATATGCACAAGGATTAAAATTTCCTCTAGTGTGTATTCTTGGATAACTTATTTTTTTGCTGCTTTGCTTCTGAGATACGTAAGATGCATAATGTATGAGCTCCTCTAGAGACGTATTTACTCTTCCTTCCTCTGAATGCAAACGTCTGCTTTATGGTCTATTTTGCCACGAACAATACATATGAATTTCTACTTATTTTAAAGCTATTTTTATTTCTTATTTTGCATACCTTGCAGTGTTAAATACTGATGGTCATGTTGATTAAACATAATGATAATATACATAATTGTAATTTAGGTAACATATTACTGTTGCCAAAATCAGCCAGCTATCCTCATCATTAAGCGTGGAAATTTATATAATTTTTCCTTCAAAATAAAACACTTTATATTAGGCAAGGTTATTTTATATTCAGAAAATTGAATAATATTTCACATAATAAGTAATTCTTCATAGAAAGCTAACAACATTTTTCATAAGTAACTACTATGATGGACTTCTGTGCCTGTGCTGTACCTAACAGTTAACACGGCAGGACCTCAATTTTGATAGGGGCATAGGCTGTGACAGCAGTATAAATATTTAATCAAGTTAATTAAGTGTAAAAGGAGAGAGTCAGGAGTAAACCCATTGTCTAAGGAGTCTGTTAGATTGATTGAAAAAGTACTCCACTAAAAATATATCAAACACCTGTAAAACTTGAATTTAAGGAATAAAAATAGAAATAGTTATTTGAGGTCACTGTTATACTTTCCCATACTTAAATTTAAGTAATGTCCCTAAGGTATAGTGAGGTATTAAAGTCTGAACTGTTTAATATGGTAGGTGGCTCATTAAAACAGTCCTAATTCTGCAATATTTCACAGTAGGGAAGAATATTTGCAAAAGGTGGAATCAAAAGGGACTGCTGAGAGGCTGAAGGAGAGAGGAAAAGGAATATAACAGGAACTGAAAAATAGACTATTACAAGAATATGTAGTCAGTTATTTTCCAGGAAAATAATTAAGAGTATGACTTATAAATAAAGTTAAAAATTTCTTATGAATATGTAATGGTAAAAGAATTATTAGAGGAAAAATAATATATAAAGACTAAAAACTCTTAAAGAACTTTTGCAATGACTTTGACCTTCACAGTTCAGAAAAGAAATTTGAATATTTAACAAAAAGGAAAATATTCATTTTGAGGTTTGTTTGAGGGCAGTAGTGAATGGGAATATTATGGGTACACTTGAACAAGAAATACTGTCATCTCAAGTGGCAATATAAAGTTATGTTTAGACAAAATCATGAGCTCTTACTCAATTAAGCTTAGGAAGTTATTCAAATGAGCAGACAGCAGGTGTCTACCACAGTTTGAGCAGATTCTCTGCAAGGATGCATACCTTTGTATGCCTCTGGGCAGCTGGTCTTTACCTGACAGTCCAGAAGGACATACAAGAAGCATTTCTTCTATCTTCCAGCCCTTTGCATGGCTCTCAAATACCTTAGGATACCTCAAAAGGCACTAGCTTCCTCTGTTGCAGGCACATGAAGCCATAGATCTCCTCTAACTGTAATGGGTGCCTATAAAAGACCTCAGGTACACAGAGGAAATCTACAGTGAGAGATACTAATCTTGAACTGCATCCCACTCCAGGAAGCAGTACACTGACCTTTGAGCTAGTCTGTTGGATCACACACTCTTTGCTAATCCTGACAGCACAAAAGTACATGAGATACCCTAGACTATCTTGCACAGGTATGACAGACTGGATGCTGAGCCTGTAGTTTTCTGGAGGGGGATGAGGTGGGATACTTGGAATACCTCCATGACATTGGTCATCTGTGTGGGGACCAGCATACTGAACACTGGAACTCTCTGTATAGCTAAGTTAGAGAAATAGGAATTGCTTGAGAGTTTTTTATGTGCCATCTTCTTCCTCAATAGCACTAAAGCAAGTCTGGAGAACCAAGACCAATTTAAATATCTATGCTGAGACGTTTGGTGAAATGATTTTCAGGTTTTTTAATAGAAAACTTATTTTCAGAATGCACATTTTTACATCCACTCCTGTGAAGTGAAAACTGACTGTAGGACAGCACATAAAGGAAAAATACATTGCAATGTATTAAAATGGCAGAAAGCAATTCATATTAGTATGACAACTAATTACTTGTAGGGCTGTTCTTTTAAACCTTCACTGTGGTCTAGCAGAAATGAGTAACAGAGTAATGAACTCTGTAAATGTTACTTCATTAGAAGGAACAGCCAATTTCAAAACTGATTTGAAACCTTCCATCTTTGATGCACAAGTGATATGAAATAATTATCCCTCAAGAGGCAAGCTAAAGATAATTCACAGCAACTTTCTGTTGTGGAAGCCTAGCTTATTAAAGTAACAAAAGAAAAAGTAACAGGACACCAAAATTGTGACTGGAGAGATGTTATTTGGTTTTCCTACTGACTTTTGATGCAAATAGGGGTTTTCCCTGACATGGTTTCTCAATTTGCTTTGAATAGTCAGCGTTTTAAATTGCATATTGAATCATTTTTCAAGCTACTGAAATATGATGTGATGATTTCACTTTCATATAAGATGACCTAGTCAGAATGAAATAATACATTGAATTGAAAGAAGCTTCATTGAAAGTTTTCAGACAAATAAAGACATGCTAAATTTAAACTACTACATCACATATTAATAATTTCCAAAATATGTTGTTTGGGGGAAAAGAATAGAGAGGTTTCTTTCCTGAGAAATGTATATGCTTAAAGAATATCATGGATACCAGCTCTTAGGTTATGGTTTGAAACAAATGTTCTAAATACCAGGAAAAAAGACTCTCTGGGCAGCCTGTTCCAGTGCCTCACCACCCTCACGTAAAGAATTTCTTCCTCATGTCTGACCTAAACTTACTCTTTCAGTTTGAAGCTATTCCCTTTGTCCTGTCACTACATGCCCTTATAAATAGTCTCTCTGCACCTTTCTTGTAGTCTTCCTTCAGGTACTGGAAGGCCTCAATTGGTTACCCAAAAGCCTTCTCTTTTCCAGGCTGAACAATCTCAATTTTCCTAGCCTTTCCTTGCAGAGAAGTGCTCAACCAATTCATGACTCACCTAACAGTCCATCATTTAAATCCATGTCTCTCTAATTTAAAGTGAATGATGATGAGGAGAACCCTGTCAAAGATCTTACAGAAGTCTGGATAAGTGACATCTGTAGCCCTTCCCTTGTCCACTGACGTAGTTAGTCACTTCATTGTTGAATATCACTTGTTTGGTCAGCCAGTACCAATAAATGCCAATTTTATTTATTAAAAAGTAATTTTTTATTTTTATTTTTTATTTTTTATTATTATTAAATTAATATTAGTATATTTATTATATAAATTATTATTAGCATTCTTAATCCCCTAAATCTGTTAGTATTTTTCTTTTATTTGTTGTTGCCCAGATTAACAATATTCCCCAGAAATATATTGCATAATCTCAGACTGGATCAAAAGTTCCCAATAATGATGGTGTGTAAGTGTCTTGTCACTTTTTACAGAAGCAGCACAGCTCACATTTGCTACATCCACTCATGCTTAAAAATCACCCTTATTTTATGAGAGTTAATGTTAGTCATATCCAGGCTCCAAATAAAGACTCCCACAAAGCAATTATTCCATTCAAACAGATAGTGATAAGCCATCTTTAGTGACCTTTACAATTTCCAATTACACACTGTCCATTCTTGCCATGTTTTCATTTACTTTTTTTATTCTTTGTTTCTGTTCATTTGTCAATCAATTAAAACTGCTGCCATTTCAGGCAATTAACTGTAATGTTCACCATCCTCTTGGAATATATTTTTTTGCTGAGCAGAGACTAAACACTTGAACTGACAGCCAAGCTCCCCCATGAGTTTAACTGAGATGCTGTTAAGAGCCTACCTTCTCAATCCTGCTTCTTTTCAATTGAATCCAAACCAGTAGCTACATTTACAATTCTTGAAACCTGTTTGGTCTGTAGACTGCTTGAGTAAGCTCCTAGTCCTCCCTTAGAAATGTAGCTATCCAGAAATGATCCTGATTTCCTTTTATGACAAGATAACCCACCTAGCTGATCAAGGGAACCAGTTGTTGTAATCTTTATAGATTTCAGTAAAGCTTTTGATACTGTCTCTCACAGGAATCATCTAGACGAAGTGTTCAGCACACGGCTGGATAAACACATCATGGGTGAGGGAAAGTGCCAGATTCTACACCTGTGATGCGGCAACCCTGGATGTTTGTACAGACTGGGGAATGGAACACGAGAAAGCAGTGCCATGGAAAGGGACTTGGGAGTCCTGGTCAGTGGCAAGCTGAGTCTGATTCAGTAGTGCCCTGGCAGCCAGGAGGGCAACCATGTCCTGGGGGGCAACAGGCAAAGCATCACCAACCAGTTGAGGGAGGGGATTGTCCCGCTCTGCTCTGCACTGGTGCAACCTCACCTGGAATATTGTGTGAAGTTTTGGGCATCACAATATAAGAAAGGTATTAAACTATTAGAGTGTCCAAAGGAGGGCAACAAAGATGGTGAAGGGCCTCGAGGGGAAGCTGTATGAAGAGCAGCAGAGGTCACTTCATTTGTTCATTCTGGAGAAGAGGAGACTGAGGGGAGACCTCATTGCAGTCTACAACCTGCTCGTGAGGGAAAGAGGAGGGGCAGTCATTGATCTCTTCTCTGCAGTGACCAGTGACAAGACCTGAGGGAATGGCCTGAAGCTGTGTGAGAGGAAGTTAAGTTAGGTATTAGAAAAATATTCTTCACCCAGAGGGTGTTTGGCACTGGAACAGGCTCTCCAGGGAAGTGATCACAGCACCAAGCCTGACAGAGTTCAAGAAATGTTTGGACAATGCTCCCAGGCACATGGTGTGACTCTTGGGGATGGTTCTGTGCAGGGCTAAGAATTGGACTTGATGATCCTTGTGGGCCCCTTCCAGTTCAACATATTCTGGGACTCTGATTCTATGATCCCAGACTTTATAGCTGTTATATATTAAATGCTTTAGGCATATTTGAAGGGAGTGAAATGACAACTGATTATCAGTTTTCATCAATTACAGTACCTGTAGAAGTTGTCTGATTTTTTTCCCTGTTGTAAAGTGTCCTTCAGTGTTTCCTTTCAGTGAATTCAGGTTCCTATAAGGGATCAAAGGTTTGACTAATTGTTGCAATAATGTAAAAGCAATATATTAAAATCTCATATTTCAGAAGAGGAGGTAATTAACAGCTAAGTTTAGGAAGGAGTGTGTGCCCCAGTTGGTTAACTGACAAAGATTATTCTCTGGCTCACCACTGAATGATCATGATAGAATTAGTAGAGGTTCAGCCACTATTTTAACTATATTCTATTTAGGTGGACTGTGGGACCTTCTAATTTTTTAAGACTAAATCACCTTAGGTTTCTGATTATATGATCTATAAAACTGGTTTTGCTTTCATATGTTTCTAGAAAGTAATTCTAAATATGTCCTGTGGAGAAAAACTTCATTTATAAATATTCTGTGGTTTGTTTTAATCCATGCAACAGAATTTATTTAATAATGCATTTTCCTCTATAATGTCAGTTTTTTGCCTTTTTGTTTAGTACATTATATAGTTTTTACATAGATCTGAAAATGGTGACTTCAATTATCTAAAATGTAATAACTCAAGCAAAGAAAGTCTACAAAAAGAAAGTCTTCAAAAAGACCATTGAATCATTGTTTTTTCTCAGTGCCTTTTTCTTAGTTTTTCGTGTTAATCCTTCTTTGCCATATTTAATTGTTATTTTGTCTTGAAACTCTCTTTCACATATATTGTTTTGTTTTTCTCTTTCTGGTATTTATTTTCCAAGTATTTAGCCACTGGAAGTGTTGTGTACTTCTGTTTCTAAAAAGAGGTTTGTTCCTTGAAAATTGTAGTTACTCTGTCAATTACTTTTGTTGTTGTTTTTCGTTTTTTTTTTTGTAAGAATTACCTACAGTTCAGTAAGACTATGAAATATTTTCCCTTCCTATCACCTACCACCCACTCTCTCTATTCCCTTCACTTTTCTTCCTCTTTCCATGAGAATCAAATAGTTATTTATTCCCATAATGCGACAAGAAGTTGATATTATGCTGCAGATTTTTTACATAGTCAAAAATAAATTAATCTACAGTAGAACTGAACCTGGAATATGGATTTGTGTGTGGGCATTTTTTGTATATAAATCCACATATACAAATTAGATATTATTCAGATAATTCATATTCAAATCAAATATTATTCAGATAAACATCACTAAGATGTTTATTTTGTTTTATATGTTTGTGAATAAACTCACCTTGTGAAAGGTCATTATCCTTTTAAATGTATCCTTTTCATGTTTAAAGTAATTTCCAAATTACTTAAATAATAAAGATTTCCTATGTGTTTCCTATTGTCTTTCTCTGCAAAGGCAATGAAGAAGCAGTGTTTTCCCTCCGTAGGAGCTTTAAAATCTATGCTTAACTACTTCTTTTTTTTATTTTATCCTTATGGCATCACAACATACCAGTTTTCACTCCCTTTTTTCTCCCTCCGGAGAGTTATTGCTATGCTTGAGTGAATTGCATATACTCCAATCACTTCACATCATCATTTCACTAAATGGATTTAGTCTGGATGATATGTGTTTCTCTTTGGGAAGTTTTCCTCCTTCATCTTTTGACGCAACAGAAAACTGAAACCATGTATCTGGTGGATTAGGAAACCTATAAATGTTTTAGAAGTGTGTGTATATAGAGGTGCTTTAGACGATAAAAGAACAGAAATGTGTAGTCATGTGTGACAGATGCCTCTTACTCTGTTATCACAGTGTGCCAGGAAATTATTTCTGAATCACAGAACCTCACTTTTGATCAAATTTCCACCAGTCAGATTTCTTCTGTATCATATATTGAACAAACTTCACTCTGGTATATTTACAATCCTCCAAAGTGTTATGGCTTCTACAGCAAGATTATTCAAGAGTCTTCCAGTCTTTATAATGCTGTTTTCCTGAAACTCAGCTTTATTTTCTCTTTTAAAGTTGCTGAAATGGAGAAAACTGAACAATACCTTTGACTGCATCAATATTTAAAACCAAGGATACAGCTTAATTCCAGGGTTTTGTGTTACACAAATATTTTCAGCAACCTGAACAACATAACTGCTCACAGGATTCCCAAAAAATTGTAAGAAATGGAAACCTGCGTGCACAAGGATGCACACAGATGAATTATAATATTCTTTATTTAATGGGAAAAAGTCAAACAATTCATCATTATTGCAGTTGTCAACTTACCTTATGACAGAAGTCATTTTTATTCCATGCCATATGGTACTCTTTTGGTAGTGAATTTTAAGGACCAAAACCTATAAATATCACTTGATAATAATTCTGTAGCTTTAACTTCTGATTTGTTATGAAAGGCCACTGAGTTTGTCACGTAGCATTCCAGGCATGCTTACTTTTATTCCCTTACAGTGTGACTGAAAAGGAACATCACAACATGTATTTACTGAGATTAGCATTAGTGAAATAGATTTCCTGACATTAAATCCATTCCCCAGCTAGGAAGGAGTAAGGAAATTTAGGTGAGAATCTCTAGAGGAAAATTTGAGAAATAAATTGAAAAACAAATGCATTGTTTGAAGCAAAATTGCATCTGCACTTAACTGTTGACATTTTTCTTGCTCCTCAGCTTAGAGGTGAAATAGTTCTCAATGGCATTTCTTCCATTTGATACCTTTCAGAAAGATAATTTTCAGGTTGACAAGGAAAATGGTCTTTGGAATGTGAGTTTTACACTGATAATATTTTTTTTTTTAATAAGAAAGGATAGACAATCAGGAAAAAAAAAAAACACAGAATGTAGAACTTAATCCATTTGATTCCTGTCAATCTTTACAATCTTTCCTTACAAGACAAGTAAGGAAATTGCAAATAAAAATCATGGCTGCCACAGCACAGAAGCAGATATCTGACATCTAAATGTTTCTTGATGATCTCATATTCTTGACTGTGCATGAAAATCCAGTTTCTTAAGAGTTTTTCAGAATACACCCCTGTGAGGACTTTCCATTTACTTCTATTTTAAATCATTAAAATAGTATTTAAAACCGTTGTATTCAACTTAAATACAAAACAAACCCAACCAAAACTAAACAGCTCATTCTGGACCACAGAGAATATCTTACCTTATTCTGATAAATGGGCTATGAGCTTCAGGGAGCATTTGCATTCTGGTTTTGCCCTGCTGTACAGGCATATCAAAATCTAATCAATTGAGGGGAAAAAAAACCATAACAGACATGTAAATATTGGAACAAGTCTGAATTAATGAAAATTAATCCAGTGCTCAGATGATAGCTTGAAATCTATCAAGGAGAAGCTTTTGTATCTGCTTAGACTTTTATATCGCAAAAGGTCAGGAATACTTTTTCAAGGATCTTACTAATTTTCTTATTTGCTTCCAGTCATTTTCCAGGTGCCTTTATCTTTCAAACTTACAGCTTTGCTCTGAGTTTACATCAGTTCAAGTCAGAAACAAGAACTGCTTCTTTTCCAGACAGGGTGACTCCAAAAGCCAGAAAACAGTTTATATTAGAGAACTCATGAGCTCCTCTGAATGCCTGGAACTGCGTGGACTCTCTAATCATGTCCCAGTTTTATATGGAAGTATATACAAACCCCCTCCTCTTCCCAGTTAAGTGTTTTGTATGGAAAAAATGCTTACTTGTATGGAAGGTAAGTGTGAGTAGCCACCCCTGGCAGAAGGTCTACCTTATTCCTAAGGGGGTGAACTTTGGACAGTGGGTATAAACACTGTATTTTTGAACACTGGTATATTCTGAACAGAAATCATCTGATTCTTATAGCTCTTCTTCAGATTATTCAGAAGATACCATTGCCTCTCACTCACCAAATTGCTTGTCCTATTATTCCTTGATTATTGTATGCAGTTTTAAATACTTACTAATTCAGCAGTATTTTCCAATTGGTTTTGTAGACAATCCTTGGATTAACATCTAGTATAAAACATCATGCTCATTGTACTCTGGTCTACTATGTGTGATATGCACAACGTGAAAATGAAAGTAAATATGTCTCACTTCTTGAGTATATGATATCTAATTCACCCTTACCCACCCCACCCCCCACCCCCATGCAGGATTTCTTCACATAAGATTCTATAAACTTACAGTAAAAATTAAATATTTGAAAGATAAAAGTTGAAATTGGTGCATTATACAAGTAGTTGCCTGTCCTGCTTTAAAATATTAGTATCACATACACTTTAATATGGTTGATATATGATGAAACACATGATGAATAGATCATAATGAGATCATTTTTAGAAAATAGACCAGCATCAAATCATATTTTTTGCCCAAAGCAAGTATAGTAGCAGAAGTTTTCCGAGTGAGTTTCCCTGAAATTTTTATGCTGTTCCACTCCTTTGGTTAAGTCTGAAAGAAAGCTACATGGGAATAAAAGAAATGTTTTGGAAATCTGGATAGAACTTGAACAGAAAATAAAATCAATGCATAATATCTATGAAATAAAAAAAAAATAAAGTTTATAAGTCATATAGGGGAAGAACCATATCGCTTATCTTTGCTGATTGGAAGAAACAAAGAAATTGTTACTTTTTCAGAAAGAGAAAGAAAGGCCCTCAGTGACCTCTACATATGAGGCTGAATAGAAAGTACGGTTTCAATTAAAGCAGAACTCCAGGTGTGCTTTAGCAATCTATACAAACCTCGCCATCATGCAGATTTTTGTCAAGCCTTTGCTTGTCTATTTTTGATCCAGTTTTGACTGGTTTATATACCTCTGCTTAAGGCTACCCTCTCTATCACATTTCATGTACCAGTGCAATGCATTTATTCAGTGATAAGAATAAATGCACACTCTCTCTTTTATGTATTAGAATATTATGGAAATATAATAAAGGAGATAACTGTTTAGAACAGCATGACTCTTTTTCATAATATGTGAATTATAAATCTCTATCCAATGGGCTAATCACAATGCGTTAAGCATCTTTTCTGATAAGCAGGAAAATTGTAGAGCGAGATTCAGATAGGTATGATTAGCAGAATGTACAAAACTGGAGAAAAAGGTATTTCTAAAAAGGCTCTAATCACAGGGTTTGAAAAGAAATCCTTTTTGCAGAGGATTAATTATATGGCAAAGTACACTCTCCTGATCATCAAAATAATTGTGTGTTATATGTGTGGTCTGTTATTATCCCAAATAGCAGAGTGTGGAAGCTATCAAAAAAGAGATGGTATATTTTATTATACTTCTGGATATAAAAAGTTTATAAACCACATTTTGGGAGTAAAATATTAATAAATAGAAAATACTTTGCAAAATAATTATAGATTGTATTAAATTTGCCTTAGAGTTTAATTCTCTGAAAGTTTGTTCGGTCTTATCCTTTCTAAAGTATATTATCCTTTGTGTTTACACTGTTTGAATTCTTTCCCAATTAATATAATGCAGCTTACCACTTGATTACTAGAACACTGTTCAGCTATTCTGCTAATAACACAAATTACACTCTTACAATCATAGCATGAAATATTTATGGCCCGTAGATAGAAGGAACTTTTCTCATATAGCAGTTTCAGAAAGCAGGGAAAGAGTGGCGCAGCATCACCTGCATTGATGTATCCAAGTCCTCAGAAGCTCACAAAATTAATGTTTGTGTCTCTTTCTTCAAGTAGGAATCATTTTCCTCTCTAAGTTGTTAGGAGATCTCCCGGTATAGTTCTCAAAATTTGTCTGCATGTAAATAAGTATAACTCCTGAGGAGAGTGCAGTATGCCCTTCCTGAAGACTGTCGTTTCCAGTAATATTTGATGTTGAGAGACAGCTGAAAAAACTGGAGCTCAGACTCAAAAGCAAGCTCGCTTGGAAAAAAAAGTATATGTGTTTTGTAGAGTTATGAACAAAAAAATTTAAATAATGGATTACTATAAGAATTTAGCAAGTAACCAATATATACAATTTTTTATTCTCAATGGACTGTAGAAATTAGGGAAGAATTATGGGAATATAATCTGATTATGGTGTTACATGTACAAGATAGAAGTTTTTACACACTTTATATACAGTAATCACTTAAAAAAATGCATACGCAGGTACTAGAATTCAGGAACTTCTCTCTAAGTTCAGTCTCTAATGTAATCTCTTCTTTGCTGCACAATGGACAAGCTTATATCAATATTTTAGTAGAACTCTGGAGTGAGCTTTTAAAATGAATTGCGTTATTTTCTCTGCTTACTGGAAATGACCAATGCCACAGCTATTGCATGAAAAATGGAATACTGTTTATTGGTTATTTTTCAGACTGCTCTCTGTAGAAGCAAAAGTTAGATGTGGATTTGAACATACTTTGACAGAGGAGGACCTAAATCTAGCCCTACTGTTTCTCAGGTACTCCTTTTCACCACTTAAACAATTTAACTGTCAATATGGTACCTTTCGAAGTGACCCAAGAGAGACAGAAAGCAGAGGGGGAACTTCATGTGCAGTGAGCACCCTAAGCTAACTAAGCACCCCAGAGGTGCTATGCGCCTTTGAAATTAGGTTCTATCGGACTGCAAGCTAAGTCAAGACATTTTTTGTATAAATGTCAGAATGAATTGGAGACACAGAGTTGAAAGCCAGTCTTCTCTACTCTGCAGTCATTAGCCAATGAACCTTTGAAAAGAACATCCTTTAGCCTATGTTTCTTTCCAGGAGCAGCATCTTTTCAATGGCTGTCTAAACTGTGTTAAGTTAGACATGGTCTTTTCCAGATGCCTATGAACAGTTTTTCAAACTTTCAGGACCTGTAGATCTATATACGTTCCTTGAGCTTCTCAGGAGTCCCTCAGTCCCAGCAGTGGTGCGGTGTCCCAGGTCCATCACCATCCGGTCACACTTGCATGTGCTCTTCCTCCACGGTTAGGGAAGACCTACAGATCAAGTGGCAGGAAAAGGCAAACAATTTGTCTTCTAATCTGCAGTACTATATCCTTGTAAAGAAAAATTATGTACAATAACATGTGCAAAAGCAGATCTCTCTTTTGTCATACATCTCCTGTCACCACCAAGACTTTCAAGAATGAGGGCTCTCAAAATAACCACAATTACGGCATTTTGACTTTGGCTTTTGTGCAAGGACTGATCTCCTCTAAGAGACACATTTTATTCTTTCCCATTTTTTAATCTTCTCTGAATTTAGGAAAATAGCGCTCATTAATGAACAAATAAAGGTGTACCTGAACCCTTTACACATCTTCATCTGAACAATGTCTGGGTTGCAATTTGGAATATTTCTCCCTTATTGTTGGTTGACAACTATACTGAGTTCTATATACCTACATTCTTCTCTGAATACTATCTTTCATGTAATCAGATAACATATACAAATAGCTTCCCCAAAAGGCAAAACTTTAGCAGTCCAAGACACTTGCAATTTTTTTCAGTTTTGAATTATCAGCAGTTACTAGAGATCAAAATAAATAAAAAAGGAACAAGAGTTAAGAATACACTCTTTTTTGAACACTATGTTGAATACTGCACACTATTTGATCTGTTTCGTGTCAATATTTATGGTACTTCATATTGCATATTTTACTGTTTCAGGATACAATCCAAAGCTCATTTAGTTCAGTGGGTTTTGAGTCAAGCTCATTCAGGTTGGCATAGTTGTAGGAATCCCAGGAGTAGAAAATAATGATATTATTGATCAACTATTGATTGACTATTGATCATTTGAAATCTCAAAATTGTAAGATGCTGATGAAAATTAGAATCACTAAGGGGAGTAATATTTAGTCATCAGGCTAGTTTTAAGAATTTCAACTATATCCCTGCTCTAACTTGTAGCAGAGTCAAATTCTGATTACTATGCTGAATCAGAGGGTTAGAAAATTCAAAAATGTTTTCCTCTTCCACAGTTTCTGCCTTCTAAGCAACATCAGCTATTTTCTTGCCTTTGAATATATTGTATCAATGGTCTGAATTTGCCATGTAGAAATAAATCATGGCATGCATAACTACATTTACAGAACAAGTTTGCAAGAAAAGTATGTTAGATCCTGTGGAGAAACGTATATTACCAATATCTCATTTGACTGTATGTTTCAGTTTACTTTCTGTCTCATAATGTGGTAGAGCTACTATTTGTAAAAATCCCTGTCTATCATGAATATTCAGTCTGGAGTTCAGTAGTCCATGGGGAGATACATCTGCTTTTTCATACAGAGAATTTAATTACATAAATCTTGTTTACAGGGAAAATAAATCACAATATGTGATATAACCCCCAAGTAAACTTTTAACATTTTGGTTCTCTCCACCTTTCCTTCCTTCTGCAATTAAATGTATTTGGTTTTGTTTTAATTTTACTTCTCTGAAACAAGTTGTTTTTTAAGTTCTAATTTTGGAATTTATTCCTCCCTTCAGGGTTAGCATTTATAACAGAAAGGTGAATGCAATAAAGAAAGTAATTCTGATGACTTTACATATCAGAAAAATCAGGATCTTTTTGAATTTATTTTTCTTCCAGTTTATTTTAGAATGAAGCCTAAAGATGCTTCATAGTCGGAACTGTATGGAAAGCTTCAGTATCTTCAGTACTGAAGTTGCAGCTCTACAGTGTCATATATTTCTCTACCTTCTGAATAGCATATACTGCATATACAGTAAGAGAGGTGTGGTACAAGTGATCTATTTTTTATGTTATTATTATAATATAATCCCTTGAAGTCTATTGCTTGAAGAGAGTGTAATTAGAAATAAACTGGAAGAGAGGCATAGTGATCCATCAGCTGAATATCTTTGGACCTGACAAGGTTGCGGGTTGATATACTAATAAAGACATATTTAAGTTTCATTTTTTCCAATTTTTAAATGGTTTTTGCTAGTTCCCAACTGCAACTGAGCTCAGAAAGAAGTAAAGATTTTCTACTACGGTTACTTGTATTATTTTTATGGAGAGCATTAAGTGAGATTTCCAGACATATATTGGGACATAAAGCTCAAAAATTATAGGTTTTGCCTAGGCAGAAGAATTCTTCAGATGTGTTAATGGAATCTAGGTTGAATATTGTAGGTTTAAACTGCTGCTAATTTTTTTTTTTCTGGAATAAGAAAATGACAATGATATATATTCAAAATTGACGCTTTAGAATCATGAGTAGAATATTGAAAACAAGAATGTGTTACACTTTCCCAAGGCAGAGATGTTTCATTATAATGCACTACTCTGTAGTAGTCTGATTTGTGACCTTGTGATTTCAAACCACAAGTAAAATTATTACCTTGTTTTAAGCTGTCCTTTGAGAACTGCCCTTGATGTTTTGAACAGCTCACCAAGAATTTTCCGGGAACACTTTTCTGAGATCAGGAAGTGATTTTAAGCAGAGTAAGTTAAAAATTTAAATAATTGATACTGGGAATATGTGAAAGGACTTGCTAAAACCTGAACTATAAACCACTGAATACATGTAAAAGACATATCCATTACCTGGATTACTGATTTCACACCACTTGGTCTACCGTTGTGCTTATTAACACCTACTTGCATTACTGTTTGGATAATCAAATTCATTTTACATAATATTAGAAGACTGTCATGAAACTACAGCTAATTTATACCAGTGCAATTCATTCTTGCAATGTTGAAATTCAAGATTTGGTCATATTCTATATTAATATAATTACAGGAACTGTGTGTATTTAATGTCTATGTGAATTAATAGTTCAACTGATCTCTGATTTTTCACAGTAAGAAGATTTATGTACTGTGGACTTTTATTTATGATGAAATTTTATCAGAATGACGACACTGTCTTGTATTACTTGATTTTCTATTGACGAGGCAAGATTGAAACCTTCTCCACTGCAGTTTTGTTAGTTTTTTTTGAAAGTATGCAGTTGATCAAGTGCCATACGTGCCTGGAATAAGAAACACACATTCTGAAGATAGTCATAGTCTCTAAAATTATATTGTCATATTTATGTGGAAGATTGAAAAAAAAAGAATCACATTTGAAAAAGGATGACTAGATGAGAATGTAAAGTAAAACGCAGTTAAACCTCATTCATTTGTTTACCTAGAGGGCTTAAATTCATATGGAACCCTCTCAGCCAATTAATGAGAAAGGTGATTTACTGTAGCTGTTTTTATTGGCATGATAAATGGTTTGAACACCTGACAGAACAAACAAACGCCAAAACAATCAACACCTAAACCCCTCACAAAACCCCCATCCAAAGTCATGGAAATATTGACATAAGAATGAAATTCTAATTTCTAATAATTTTTGTCATACCTGCAAGGTTTTTAGTCTTCTAAAAATGACAAAGAGCACTTGCAGACTAACATAATAAATTGTATTAATAAGAGAATCATGTTTGAATATATAAGGTATTCTTCCCCCTTCTTCTGCACACCTCTGGGAGTAACCAGCATCTGTTCTCCACAGATTCAGTGCATAGTTGAAGAATGTGCTCAATTACCTTAATTTGTGCAAATCTTATCATGTTGGCATGTTTGTAGAATACAACCTTATTCTTAAAATATTACCTCTTTTATATCCAAAAATAAATTAATAACATTGTTTTTATAAGTAAAGTTTAGTATTTATATTGTGACAATAGAAATAGTTTTGGAAACAGCCATTGCATTTTATAGTAATTTATTTTAGTCACAATAAAATAATAATACAGAAGTAGAAAATATATAATAGATAATTTAGTGTAGAAAATTATTTATGGTGTTAATAACTGTTAACATCTCTATATTAGAATACTAATGACTTTGTAAACATTATATATAACAGTTTAAAGTATAGTAATTTCAATAAGGGGAAATAGAATTGTATTATGTATGGAAGGGACAAGACTTTGTGACTTTTGTTCTATCTCTAAAAGACATTCCCTTGAGGCCATTGTAGAGAAGCAAATATAGTGTTTGAGTATCTATCATTAAGAAAAATGTAGTTTCTTAACTGGTAGGGCATCTGACTCCATGTTAATAAAAATTTTTGGCTAAGTATTACAACATACTCTCAGCACAAAAGCTCCTATTTTTAGTCTACACCTTGGATCTTGTGACTAAGAAGAGCTCTTATGTTGGTGATTCTGTAACAATGAATTTCCTTGGAATTTTTACCTTTCCAGTCCAGGCTATAGTATGTAGGGAAAAAATCCAGTATCATAAAAATTGTCAAACTCTTTCTTGGTCTATGTCTTGTTGCTAAATGTGAAGTTATTCAGTTGGTATAAGTTTCCCTTAAGCAAATTCACAGGGAAGGATTTTATCAGGCTTCCTGAGTGAAAGTCAACCAGAGACCTCTAAGGAAATCTGTTCTGAAAAGACAGATAGATCTAGAGTTTCTCCAGGAAGAATTTTATATGTCAAGAAATTGAGGTTATGTTAAGAAAAAAGGCAGTGATTCAACTTGTGTGTTCAATGACATTGAGAATAATTAGCCTAAGTGCCCTGATTAACAGTATTTCTTCCACACACACTGTTAGACACTGGCTCTATGATTAGCACTTACTGCATGGAAACATGCCTAATATCAAAGTTGATCCATTGTATAAATGTAATTTCTGCATTACAATAGATTTCTGTGAACAGCATGGGTTATTCATCTATGTATTTCATTTTCAGTTACTAAAATAAATCTTGAACTGGTGCTTTTCTTCAACAAAAGATTAAAATCTAGTGATCTTTATCATGTTTCTTCTTTTTTCTCATCTGTTAGATTAATTTACTAGTACCAAAAGTTATAGAAGGAAATCATGAGTCAACAAGATATAAGGAACATTCTAGTTTATTATTATTTTTTCTTCTCACAAATTCCTATGAGAGGAATAATGTGATTTAATCCTCATAACTCATGCTGAGTTTTTGGTGTGATTTTTTGGGGGATTTTTTGTTTGTTTTTTTGTTTGGTCTGTTGGTTGGGTGGGGTTTTTTGTTTGGGTTTTTATTTGTTTTTATTTTTCTTTCTTTTTTTTTTTTTATAGTGGGACATGAGGAGAAAAGTACTTGTAAATATCTGAGCAATGAAATCTCAAAACCTACAAAAGATTATTATAGAAAAATCTTTCATACTTCTTGTATCTTAATTCGTTCAGTATTCATGACTTTATCAGTAGACCTTGCACCTGTATTTGCCAAGGTGCTGAGAACACAAATGGCCCCTTAGGTCTTAATAGATTACCCACACCAGGTTTCCAAATGATAATCAAAAAACAGGAGCTTCAGTTTGACTTCTGCAAAAGTGAATAACTCAAAATCAGGACACTACTTAAAACTGCCTTAAACATCTACAAGTGTGTTACAAATCGGGGTTTTTTTTCTACAAGGTGTTTCCTACACATTTCATACATATATTTCCTACAGATTTCTACATAACACTTCAATAAGTTAAAAAGATTTTAAAAGAATGCTTTCTTCTACCTATATGCTACTACAGAAGGTGCTTGGCCTCAATTTTACAATTAATTTAGTAGAATTAAATTGATTATTTTCTTTTTATATTACATATTTATAAGTGGATCACACAAGAATATAAACACCTTTATTTTGTTGATGCTTTGTGTGAGCCAGTGAGAATTGGCTTTGGAAGTGGATGTAATTACATAAAAAGCACAGTTCACTGACACTTATTATAGGTCAGAAAATGCTAAAACATAACTTCGCATGCTGAAAACATCAGAAATCCTTCATCACACCTATACAAGCAGCAAGGCAAGGAAATAGAGCTACACATCTTTTCAGTTTCCAGGACAAGGTGGTGAAGTTGTGTATTGAATCATGGTTTAGAGAGTTTAGATTTCTGCTTTGACATTTTGGATTTGTAGAGTTGAAATGGTTCTGCTTTACACTTTTAAGTTGTCCTGTATAATAAAATTCACACTTCTGGTTAGCTAGCTACAAGTGCAGTTGGCAGTTTTTTAATCAACATTTCCCATTTTCTGGGATTTTTCAATTCCAATATGTAATTTCTTTTTCTATCTTAAGTGTTGCTTAAGATGGTAGAACAGTGAAATCTTCTCCTCCTCCACTTTTTTTTTTTCTTTTTTTTTGGACATGGTCTTGTAAGAACGGTAATTAATACACAGACTTTTATGGTTTTTTTCATCTTATGTTGAAAGGTTAGATGGAAGCTATCTCACAAGCTGAATTATTGATTTCCTAATTTCACTTCCTCCTAATTATTTCTTTTCTTGGTCTTTGAAAATGTTTTTTTCATTTCCACTAATAATTCCAGCAAGGTAATTTTCCTTTTTTTCCAAGTTTTTCTAAGCTAATTTACAAGATTTCAATTTTATGTTTGGTGAGGAAATCTGGACGTACTAGGATGTCAGTTGAATGTCTTCTTAGCCTTACTACCTGCATTTCACAATATTGTTGTTATCCAGTGCAAAAAGAAAACCTTACCAGATCTTGCTAGTAGAGCAGCAGGTGAAAAAGTGTCTTCAGGGATAACTCATTTGCTCTAATATTTAGAGACTGTACAACACCTTATTCCATTCAGTATGGGAGAAATTCTTTAAAAGTCCTAATCTTCTTTTAAGTAATGCAATCATAGGGATAGTTCTTTAGGATAATTTAAGTTGATCTTGCAAACAGATTGTCTTGACAATGAATAAAAAAAAGAATGAAGAGAAAACCTTTTGTGTCTCGAACACTGAGAATGCAGAGGGGCAGAAGTGCAACTTTTACTAAGTCTACAGTAATAGCAGAGATTAGTGTGACATTAGAATTAGTGTGAAATTCATATTTGGAGCTTGTGTAGGACACAATTTTTCGTAATTCTGCAGTTATGTACCTTCACTTTTCAAAAAAACTTTTTTTCTTCATATTCATAATTTAAAGAAATACAACCTGTTAGTGTGTTTAAAATGAAACTTGCTTTTAGATGCTTTGCTAGACTATGGTCAGATTATTGAACATATGTTACTGGAAATTTTTTCTCTGTCAGATGGACATCATATAAAATAAAGAAAATAGTTTTCTTGTCTTTTTGTATTAGGTCTAAAAAACATCTGCAGAGAAAGCAAATAAATGAAATAGTGTTTACTTCTTAAATATAATTTGCAGGAAGAATAAACTAAATATTTAGAAATAAAATGTAGATGAAGATAAACATGACTTCACCTTCTTTATTTCTTTAATTATGAAATACATAAAACTAAGTACAATATAAAAAAAGTCTCTTTCCATGGAAAAAAATTTAAGTTACTGAGGTATAGTTCATCTGAATGTGAGGCCTATTATCTCATTATCCTTTTCAAACACATGACTACCTTTTAAATCAAATATATGTTTCAACTTTTTAAACCTCATTAAAATTACTAATAAGACAGAAAAAAATTCTGACATGTCTTTGATGAACTTTAGTAGAAGTTTTTACTTAGAAACAAACATAAACTGATGTGATGGCACAGTACAAGATGCTCTTTATTGTTTTGATAAGCAATTTTTTTCTTATTTCTAAGAAAATTCAAGAAAGCAAGGATAGAACAAGGGGAATGTTAGTGCTTTCACAAAAGCATTAAAATGCAAACATTCATTTCATTCAGATGAGATCATTTGCATGCAAACTGATCAGACTGCAAGCTTAGCTCGTTACTGTCTAAAGTCTGTGACTTCTCTCCCTTTTACAGGTGCAATTGCATTTAATAAGACAACTCCCGTCATTGTATATTAAAGATGTGTGACCACTACGTGGTTTTTTGCATGATGGTGAATTGTAAAAACTATTTGTCTTGTTATGTTCTAATACAGTCTCCCTTATTTGCCTGGCTTAAAATGGGATGTGACAAGTCATGGAGAACCAGGATTTTTTTCAGTTTCTTCTGAATATTTTCCTCCCTTCCTTTTCTCTGTATTCTTTTTACAATAACAACTTAGTTATACATTACTTTAGTCCCTTCTGTCAACAATATGTAATTGGCTTCAATATTTTAAAATATTCTTTCGTTCACAGATTACATAGAGTTTTTATAGTCAATCATCTCTTCAGCACATGGTATGCTGATTTCTTTACATTTCTTCATATCAAAACCATCAGGGCTTGCACAAATTTCTAATCTGATTACTAGATGTAAATGTCTTGTCGATGACCCTTAAGCTTTGGGCTTTGGAATCACTCAGAGGCCAAGATATAGTGGAGCAGAGACTCAAGGCTTTCTGGTGGCTGTGAGCCAAAGGAAAAACTGGACCCTAAGAGGAAATCCAAGCTCTAACAACTTTCCCACAGATTCATGTCATGTATGAAAAAATAGACTCTAGGAATAAAGGACCCAAGCAGTCTTGATATACAAGTTTTTTGGTCTCTCAGATCTCTCTCAAACCCTGTCCACTGTGCCAAAGAACAGAAGAGAGAGGGGAAATGTAGAAAGGATCAGGTCATCAGCAAAAAGTAAAAATATCTTGAAAATCTATGAGGCTGTGATTTCCTCAGGCTGTCAAGAGTACAAGAATTTCACTGAGAAATGGTACGTAGCTGCTAAGGCAGAGTGTGTGTCAGTAAAGTGGAGTGGGGAGAGTGTGCAGATGCCTTCAGCATGTGTCCTCCCAGACCTAGGAAGTGCTGAGCTTTGTTTGATTGCTAGCAGTCAATGGGGACTAAAAGGAAAGAAAATTGGCACAGAACATTTCAGTTGTGGAAATTATTTACTCAGAGCCCTGGATGGATGGGGAAACAATGCACATTTCTCTGTCTCTCTCTGTATATAGTGGAGGGTACCTCTTTGTGTTATAATTCTCTTCTGATGACTGTTAGGGCCCTTTGTCAGAGCTCCTACAGTGCAGAGGTAGTTTTTTATTGAATCTGCTCTCCATGCTGGTCATATCTATTAATGTCTTAAATGCTACCATTAGCATATTTTAAAAGATTTAGTGTTCAAAAGTGAATCAAGCTGACTTTTTAAACTTATTTCTATAGACAAAGTCAAGATATAAATAATAGTAAGGGAAGCAAAAAAATAACAGAGTTTCCAGCCCTCATTCATGCAAGGAAGCAGTTTTATTGGAGAAAGATGCAGAATAACAGATCTGTGGACAGAATTTCTGATTCACATATATAGATAGAACAAGAGAGAACTATTTATCTCCAGAGGACTAACTAGTCAATTTCTTATTATGAATGAAATATTTTCTGCTAACAGTTTTCCCCGGGAAAATGTGTCCTCTATGTTCTGAATTAGTATGAAAAGAAGGATGGTTCCATGGTTTGAGTAATTCTCTGGAACTTGGTCTATATGCCTTCAACTGTCCATTTTCTTACAATTTTTCTATGGGAAGTTATATAGCTTTCTTGTGCATCAAGTCCCATTTTTAAAAGGAATAGTTAACTTATAGGAGTACTATGAGGCTAAATATATGAAATTCCCATATCTATATCATAAATATTTAACAATTTATACAAATAAAATAAAATTAAAGTTATATTTATATATATATAACATATATAATAAATATGTAATTATGTATATAAAATTATATGTATATATTAAATATTCAATGATATTATTATATTATTATATTTTATTTATTTAAAATAATAAATACATTAAAAAATGTGCACTAAAAAAACAGATTGTCCTCATCTGATTACCCATGAGTAGTCACTTGCCTGTGGAGATTTGCAATATGATTGAAAAGAAGAAAAGTTAATATTCATTACTATTTTTCTTATGATAACTCTTTTCTGCCTTGCAGTTTGAAATGGGAATGGTTTAAAATAAATTGTTAATTTCATTAATAAACTCACATCTTAATAAGATACTTCCTGAAATGATGTTATTATGAACCCAAATATATGTCTGTTAGATTTTTGTTCATTATACACTGCTCTAATGTACTTGTTAATAACATAGGAGAATCCATTTCAAAAGAGTAGTATGTAATGCTAATTTTTCATTATAATGACTTGAATTCATATTAAGTCAGACAAAAAAAATATAAGTGAAAATGGTTCAGTTAGTGTCAATAATTTCTGATTGGACGCACCAGGATAGATTGTAATGAATACTTGAAATGCTAAAAATCACTAATGACATAAAATACAATAGTCTAATATAACAGTTTTAAGATCTTTCCTGAAGCTTATAATTATTTGTGGTTATATCATCAAATGACACTCTATAACAAATTTTATTAAAAATATAATCACTTTTTTCACTGGTTTCTTCTTTGTTCTCTTAGATATCTCTTCTAAATTCCCCTTTGATACCAATTTCAAAGACTTCCTTGAACTTACTCTATGTAAAGTGGAATCTACCCTTAGGTTTATTGAATTATAAATAATCCATTCACTTAAAATCACCTATTTTCCACAGTGATTCTGAAGCGATACTTTCATTATTATTAAAAATATCTCCAGTGCTTGAATCTAATTTTTAAATTCCTGATGTATGCTTTTTTGCCTCTTACTGAGTTGGTTGTTTTTATTTTGCAAACCCTATTTATGCCAAACCCCTACCATGGAGTAATACTGCTATCTCTTCTCAGAATTGCCAAAAAAAAAAAATCCTTCTTTCATTCAATACAGAATTATATTTTCCCATTTATTTCTGCCATATGAGTGAAAATATTTTTTCATGTGCTGCCCTCTCCCAAACTCTATTAAGTGTCTCTTGACATCCTTTAAAACTTCTCAGTAAAATCATGCTTCAGAATCTGTAATTCAATATATCAGGCTGATAGAGCATGCTGAGTTGGAGGGGACTCATGCAGATCATCAAGTCTAACATCCAAACCTGTGCAGGACAGCTAAAAAGTCACACCATGGGCCTGAGAGCATTGTCCAAATGTTTCTTGAATTCAGACAGGCTTGGTGCTGTGACCACTTCCCTGGGGAGCCTGTCCCAGTGCTCAAATACCTTCTGGGTGAAAAACCTTTCCCCAGTACATAAACTAAACCACCTCTGCCTCAGCTCATGCCATTTCCTTGGGTCCTGGCAGTTGGCACAAGAGTGAAGAGACAGGTACCCCCTTGGAAGATGTAGATTGCCAAGAGGTCCCTCAGTCTCTCTTCAGGCTGAACCAAGTGACCTCAGCTGCTCCTCATGTGGCTTCCCCTCAAACCCTTCACCATACTCGTGGACCCCTTTTGGATGTTCTTGAACAGCTTAATATCTTTCTTACATTATGGTGCCCAAAACTGCACACAATATTCAAGGTGAGGCTGCACCAGTGCAGAGCAGCGCAGGACAATCCCCTCCCTCACCTAGCTGGCGCTGCTTTGCCTGATGCCCCCGAGGACATATCTGGCCCTCCTGGCCCTCCTGGTTACCAGGACACTGCTGCCTAAGATTCAATTTGCCATTAGCTAGGACCCCCAGGTTCCTTTCCATGGCACTGCTTTCCAGTATCTTACTCCCCAGCCTGTGCAAACATCCAGGGTTGCCCCATCCCAGGCGCAGAATCTGGCATTTGTCTTTGTTGAACTTCATATGGTGGGTGATTGCTCAGTCCTCTCATTTGTTGAGATCTCTCTGTAGGGCATCTCTGCCTTTGAGTCAACAGCTCCTCCCACTTAGTGTTGTCATCAAACTTACTTAGTATTCCTTTGAGTCCTGCTCCAAGTTGTTAATGAAGATGTTGAAGAGCACAGGACCTAAGATGGAGCCCTGTGGAACCCCAGTAGTGATTATACACCTGCCTGATTTTACCCCATTCACTGTTACCCTTTGTGCCTTACCTGTGAGCCAGTTGCTCACACATCGGGTAACATGGTTATTCAGGTATGTGATAGATATTTTGTCCAGAACAATACTGTGAGAGACAGTATCAAAAGTTTTGCTGAAGTCCAAAAAGATTACATCTCCTGGTTTTCCTAGAGCAACAAGATGGGTTACCTTGTCATAGAAGGAAATCAGGTTTAATAAGCAGGACTTTCCTCTCATGAAGCCATGCTGCTTCTGACCGATGACTTTATTATTCTTTGGGTGTTTTTCAATACCTCACAGAATAACCTTTTCCATTAATTTACCAGGCACTACAGTGAGGTGGACAGGCCTGTAGTTTCTAAGGCCCTCCTCCTGTCCTTCTTGCAAACTGGAACAATATTTGCCAGCTTTCAGTCAGCTTGGGACCTCTCCAGATTCCAAAGACCAATTAAAAGTCATTGAGAGAGGTTTTTCAATGACATCAGCCAGCTCTTTGAGGATTCTGGAATGAATCCCATCAGGTTTCATACATTTGTAGGGATCCAGCTGCTATATCTTTTGTTGAAATATTATTTCACAGCCAGCAAACAAAAGCCAGTGTTGGGGTTTTGAGTTGGTTTATGTTTTTTTTTTTTTTAATATACTCAGTATGCTTATTTTCATCCTTTTACTCTGCTTATGTATTCAAATATTTATCTACTACTAAATTAAATTATGCATATTTTGGAGTTTATGATATCCTTATTATCACAAATAATTTTGCCTATCATGTGAAAATAATGTTCTGACTTTTGGAGGTGAACATACACACAGTCTGGAGATGTTTTGTCCTCAAAATCCGCAAATATCTCAGAAGATTGCCTCCTTTTTCATTTTCAGATGTTGCAGTGCCATTATCCAAACATATCTTTTCCTGACATTTCAGTCTATGTTACAGCTCAGAGTCTTCAAGAAACACCCAGGCAAGCCTGCATACTCAGCTTAAAGTGGCTGCAGTTCTGCAGTGGCCAAGTAGCTTGAGATGCAGTTTACATTAGTAGAATGTCTTATGTGTTTCCTGATCTGCATGAATAGGCAATCTTCTAGCCTGTGAATGAATTAGCTCTATATTCTGAATGTATACTTAAACTTAATTTCAAAAAATACAAATTCCTTTGACTCAGAAATAAGCATTCCCACATAGAAAACCAAATATCTCTGACAGGACAAAAATCAAGAATAAAGCACCTGTTCTGGTGTGAAGCACAATCACTTCAGTGCAAAAAAGTTTACACCTTTCCTTTAATATCTCAAGTCCTGCAAGCCCTCTAAAAAGTTGATCTTGAACTCAATATTAAACTGGTGGGCAGGATTAGAAGACATATAAAAAGGACACAGAGCTGGAACATGGAATATTTAGAACATAAATAGAACTGGGACCCTGCCATGTGCTTTTGAAGCATTGCATACACATAACAGACTCACAAGATACCTGAGATGTGGATCTTTTAAGTTAGTGAATTCATACTGTTTTATAGGAGAGAAAGGACTGTGAGGCATGAAATAGGACTAAGGTCCATGATAAATGATACTCT
This sequence comes from Empidonax traillii, assembly GCF_003031625.1. Classification (NCBI taxonomy): domain Eukaryota; kingdom Metazoa; phylum Chordata; class Aves; order Passeriformes; family Tyrannidae; genus Empidonax; species Empidonax traillii. The sequence goes on along the minus strand of NW_020955744.1, from coordinate 300,159 downwards.
ATTATCAGTAGTTACTGGTTTTGATGCTATCAGTGAAGAAATCCTCTATCTAAGGATCAGGGAAAAATGATAAAATATTGACCTTAAATGCTTCTTCTCGAAGAACAGAAAATGAAATATTAGGTATTTTGTGAAGAGAAGTTGAAATACAAATTATTTTTTGAAGAAAGTTAACAAATACCAGGTAGTATGCCTCACTGCAATTCAAATGACTGCAGGTGACTGCAATGTGGAAGTATTTACAGCACTTACATAAAAAGCCAATTATAATTAATGTCTTTATAATATAATGAAAGGAAGAATAAGGAAAATAATTAAACATATACAAAGTTATGGCTGTAAAGAGAAATGTGTTTCATAAACTTAGAGCTTACCATAAATCCTAAACAAGGTAGGATGTTTGTTGCTATCAAGCAATTTAATCACACATTTACTGGTTTCTGACATTAGAGTAATATCAAGAACAAGATGAACCTCAGGGGATGTTTACACTCAGACCACTGACTTAGAAGACTGTTAAAAAAAATATTTGCTATGACAGAGAGTTAAGGGAAACTGATGAGCCACAGGTAAAATTGAAAACCTTTGTAAAAGCTAAAATATAGACAGGAATATTAAGCTGAAAGTAAGGGTTTAGAAGTCTGCAATGGAGATTTAAGAGGTTGCCTGATATCTTATGCGACAAGTTCAGGCATGTACTGAAAAGAGACACCAGAGACCATGGAAATGAATAGTGGGATTATTTAAGGATACAATTCTACAGCTTTCTGTCTGTAAAATGAATTGAAAAGTACATGTTTACAGAATCAGTCATGTCTTGAGGAATGTGAAAATAAAAAAGAGACCAAAAAAAGAGACTGCTAAGATATCTCAAAAGGAAATATTTTATGGTTCGGTGAAGAAAAAGAAGACAGAGTGAAATACTAATGATTTGGGAGGGGTTTGTAGGAGTCTAAAGGTAAAGGCTGACTATCCAATATGAGTGAATTTCCCAAAGATAAAAAATACAAATCTTTAAGTCACAGAAATTGCAATTACAGAAACATAGGGCATATACAAATAGAAGCTTATGTTTTCAGATGCTGATCTGATTTGTGAGCATCAGTAAAAAAACTGAAGACTCTTAAAAGTTAATGAGAGCAAAAATGCTTAATATTTAACAACATTCTTGATAAATTATTTAAGGAAAGAAATTATAAACCAATGCTTTGCACATTAATTTTGTATTTTGAACTACTGAAAGAAAACATAAAAAAACTTGACGTTTTGAAAAAAATGTAATGGGAAACCGCTGCAAGGCATCCTGCCTCAGTGTAACCAAATATAACTATATTTTATATATATATATCTATATTATGAAAAGGGATGATAGGACAGAATATGATCTGTTACACCCAGTAATCTGGTCTATACAGCCTACAGTAATTACCTACCATAGATGGCAACAATTTGAACAGTTTAAATATCTTTGAGTACTATTTATTACTAACAAATTAATAATAAAACATAATTATAGGGGAAATTTACTTGTATTAGCCTGTAGACAATTTTTAGATTAAAAAAGACTATACACTATAATAATACAGATATTTAGATGCTACAATGTCATTATCTTTAAGAAATGAGAACTCATAACACATCATAGAAAGCAAGACAACTATAGGCTTCTTAAAATATATTAAGAATACTAAGGCAATTTTTTTGAAGCAGAGAAAAATCGTAAATGAAAAAGATCTAAGAACGTGGAGCTCTCTGATAAACTAAATATAGCAAAGCAATAAAATGCCAACAATGTGATTTGGCAGGCATGCAGTTAAGAGTGACAAAAGCTAGACTAGTTAATTTTTTAGTTGAAGAAGATTTCTCCAGTGTTCTTCCTCAGGGGAAGGGAGAGCAGAATATTGAAAAGGACTAGAAATATCTTGATGTGAATGAGCAGAAGGGAAGGCACAGATGAGATCCGCCAGAGTTTAAAGGCATTTAATATAGAGATGTTTTCAGAATGAAGGAGCAGGTTGGATGTGTAGAGCTCCTCTGTAGGATGATGACAAACTGCTTGAGAGCTTGTGTGTCAAAGTCAGAGGAGAGAAAAATGGCAAGTCCTCTGCCTGGGAAGGAATAACAACTTCCAGTGCCAGACAAGAAGACTGACCAGGATGCACTGGCTGGGGAGAAGCAGTTCTGAAAATCCCTGAGGCTTGTTGTAGACAGAAAGCTGAATATGAGCCAGAGGTGTGTCCTGATTGCAGAGAAGACCAATGGCATCCTGGACTGGCTTGATTATCCTCTTTTAATAAGGATTCATTAGATTTAATATAACAATAACAAATAGTAACAATAACAATGGCAATAACAATAATAATAATTCCCTGACCTAGGGAAATAAAACTGTGGAATGTGACCATGTTTCAGCTCATTTCTTCTGGGTTTGTTTGGTTTTTTGTTTGTTTAGTTGTGGGGGGTTTTTTATATTGTTTTCGTTTGGGGAAGGGAGATTTTTGGCACTTGCTCATTTTCATTTGGATTGAAACCACAAGTTACTTAGGACGTCATTGAATATTGTTAAGTATTAGGAATAGGTCTAAATAGTGAAACTCAGATTTTACACCTTGTTGGGCTGAAAAGAGCTTAAGAAAAAGAGTAGTTGGAGATATAAGAGGGAAGTTAAAGGAAGTAATGAAGAGAGGGCAATTGATGAAGTGGAACACTGATAATGGATAACCCATGGTACTGGAGTGAGACCGCAGATATAGAAAACTGGTTTTCCAAAGTCATAGAGACATCTAATCAATAAAATTCAGAGCAAGAATGTGGTAAGAGATTTTGGCTATGTTAAAGGTATTAACCCTAAGAGAACTTGGCATCAGACTGTTAATAAACAAGAACAATGTGCTTACTGTGAAAACAGAAAACTGCTTGATTATAGGAGTGCATGCTCATGCACACATTCTCTCTTGCACATACAGGGTAAATAATTCTGTAGTACATTTCACAATGATCAGTCTGTGCAGGTGTATTATATTTACAACCATACTGTTGAAATATTTGAGCACAAATTCTGTTGCTATGATGAAATATTTAGCTAGAGTGATGGCACTTGGTATACATCATTGGAGTAGCAGCTGTTAGTGTTATGCAGTAAATCATCCATGTGACAACTTTGAGAGGATGTGTAATATATAACCAGAAAAGACCCATTTGGACATCAATATGTGGTATTTACTGGTATTAATAATGTAGTGGGTTTAGTTTCATATAGTTAATAGACATAATTGTGATTCTAAACAGCATATAATAGTGCCACAGCAGTTTCTACCATACTGTGACCTTGGTGATAAGAAATGACTCACAATCTAGAATCTATGTTTACTGGTTACCATTGATTATACTACTATAGTGGTAAAAAATCCACTATCAAAAAACAAAAATCAACCAACTAACCAACAAAATACTCAAAACAAAAATCCTCCCTCCCAAAACAACAACAACAACAACAACAAAACCACCACCACAAAAACCGTATAAAATGAAAACAAATAAAACCTTAACAGAAACTGGTCAGCCATTCCATCAGGAGGGCAGTGTGGTACACAATACAAATTATTCTGTGAGGAAAAAGGATCAGTGAGGGCAAAATGGACAGCTTTGAAAAAATAAAAAATCCATAATGGTTGTGGAAATCAACATACAACATAGATGCTACACCTTCATTATTTAAACACAGAGTCATGAAAATAAGAAACTCCAACATATACTCAAAATGTTAAGGAACTTTCTAGTCTGACCATTCACGAGACTCTCTGTTAGTCACACTTTCCTCACTAGAGACTTTCACTGCTGTGACCAAAACCTCTTCACAGCAGCTCCAGTGACCCAGTGTGGGCCCCGCTTGACTCCCTGCACACCCCACTCACACACAGTCAGACTGGGTTTCCTGGCTGGTTCAACCCCAGGTTTCCAATAGACAAGTCTCAGATGTCTCATTCCTTAAAGCAATTTATTCATGGTGCAGTAACACAGAAACAGCCTGAGCTGGTGCCTCCAAGGAGAGACCCAGCAGAGGAACACGTGGGCTTTTATACCCTCCAAGTCTCACTCTTCCTTCTGAGTCCTCTGCTCCTGCTGTGTCTCCCGGTGTTCATCCACTTGGCTTGACCTCTTTTGTTATCCAAAGGGTTGGCAGTTTGCAACCTCTTGTCTTGGTCTCCCATCTGGGGCTCAATCTGTATCTCAACCTGCAGCTTGAAAATAGAGCTATCTCCACCAGATGTAGTCCTCAACAAAAGGACTGATGAATACACCAGGACATAATTTTTGTTCCTTAAAGCTACATATATTTTTGTCCTATCTAAATTAAAATTGATTTTTTTTTTCCTTTCACCATTTATTTTTTTGCCACTCTATTTCAGGTTATGTCTGATGGTAGAGTTCAGTTCTAATAGCCTTACTCAAGGGATTTCAGTGATTTTAGTAGATTTGTGTCATGCTGTAAAGACCTTTATTTCTTGACTGGAGTTGTAATTTTTAAACCCAACAAAATTTTTCAGCACTGAATCTAAATTTTCTTATTATTATTAAAAGAGTTTCCTGCTGAAGATGACTTTAGCATTTATTTCTTACATTTGAGCATTCCTGAACTAGACAGGACAGGAAGCCATTTAGTTTTATATATGAACTGAGTACTGAATGTTCTGTCATATAATTCCTTCTTTAATGAATAAACTGGGATTTCAATGTATCACACAATCCTTATGTTGCACCCTGTACGGACAATAGTATCCTGACAGTTGGTAATCTTCTAATGTCTAATCTTACCCTTCAAGACTGTCTACAGATTAGTTGTTTACAGATTTGAATCCTTCAACTTTAAACTTTATTTTTTGATAAACTATCACTTAAATGTGTTGGAGGAAACAGGATTAAAGAAAGAGCAAAAGAGGACTGAAGAAAATACATCTGAAAGCTTACAGGAATAACATTAGACAACTTTGCATAATGTTTGTTAAAATGTTCTTATGTCTTTCATATAATTTTTTAACCTTTAGTATTATCTAGCTGGAAAGTGTCATTTTTGAAGACATGCAAGAACATTCCTTCCTTGTATTAATATGAATCTGCCAAAATGTGCAAACTTAAGCATTATGTATATTTGTAATATCCTTCCTTGACAGTATGCTGAAGGAAAATATGTATTTTAATGCTTCTAATAAACTGGAACAAAGATTATTCTTATTAATCAGAAAAAAGGTTCACTGTAAACTGTGATTTTTAAGTATTCTTCACATTATCAGTTTGACATGATAACAATCATAATGGTATAAATTAATAGATTCCAGATATCTAGATACCCAGATCACTTTTAATGAGTTTAGATTAGGAATTAAATGGAAAAAATGTAAGAATGGTTATTTCATGGAACTGAGATTTTAATTCTAGGTATTTTTAAAAAATAAAGGTTGAGAGCAAACATGGCATTTTTTTTCCATTTCATTTTAAGGGGGTGTTTGGTTGAGTTTGTTTTTTACATTTTAATCTACAATTATTTATAATAAAAATTATGACCCATCTGATATATGAGAAGGAAGACAAACAATCAATAATACAAAATTAGCTGCTTATTTCAATATTATTTCCCAGATATTTCACAGTAATGAATAAGGGCAGTATTTTTTTGGAACATATTTAGTGATTTACAGTGTAATTAAACAAATAAAGTTCAACAATTGGCTAGCTACTGAAACATAAAGTACACCTTCTTTTAACACTTTATTTTATGTTTTAATTATTGATGCTCATGTCTTCTGTTGTAATTTCTAAATTCTAAAATGTTGTTAAATATGGTGTAAAAATGACGTAATTTTGTTAATAGCTTAAATAGTAAGTGCCATCAAAAGAGTTCACATAAGAATGCCTTTGTGTATTTTGCTTGTTACCAAATTCTAGTCTTGTCTGTTGTTGTCTGGTCTATTTCTACTTTTCTTTCCTGTATCCATCCCCATGCCACACTGGCGCTCAGATATTTCAACCACTGTAAAATTATGACCCACCTCTCTTTCCAAATGATGTGCTCCTCTAAACATTCATGAAAAATAATTCCTTTTCAGTTTTGTACAACTCATATATTGCACACAGCCCTGGTATTTGAGTCCTGTGAAAAACTCCTTTCCTTGCACGCTTTTTCCTGCTGCTTATCATGGCTTCCTTGAATATCAGAGCTACTCTCCTTGGAATGCGTTAGTCATTCATGAAAAATGACATAAAAGGCAGGCAATGCTTTAGAAGAGAAGCCCTTTATTACATTTTTCTAACAACCATTAATATTTCTGATACTCAGCAGTTTTCTGATTTTCTTTTGTGAGAGGAAAAATCATGACTAAAATGGTATGGGGTCTGCAACTATTACTGCTTTCATTAATGCAGCTGAAATGCAAAGAAACAGAACAATAGATTTTCTCTGTGTCTGACAGGGTAAATTTCTAGGTTTTCAGCACCTCTTCCCTGCTTTCAGAGAGTTCATAAACACTAATTAGACCAAAAGTCTAGCATCACAGTCACATCATTTTTCCTGATCCATGTGTCTGAAAGAAAGCAAGGCTGCCTATATATCAAATAATTTCCTTCCTCATGATAATAAAATTAGAATTACAGTAACTAAATATAATGTACTACACCTGAAATGTTTCTACACCAATGCACACAACATGAAGAACAGACAAGAGGAGCTTGAAGCTTTGGCCCAGTCCCAGAGATTTGACATGACCAGCATAAGTCAAACCTGGTGGGATGACACTTGTGACTGGAGTGCCATGTTGGATGGTTACAGGCTCTTCAGGAGGGACAGGCAGGGCAGAAGAGGCAGAGGGATGGCATTGTGTGTAACAGAAGGCTTAGAATGTATGGAGATCCTAGTTGGTAATGGCACAGTTGAGAGTCCCTGGATAAGAATCAATGGGCATACAAATAACGTGAATGTCATAGTGCAAATCTATCATAGACTAAAGTTACCGTTTGAGGGTGGTCACCTCACAAACAGGGACAGAGATAAGACAGAGGTACTAACTTTTTCTTTGCCTCTATCTTCAACGTGGATGACAGACCAAGATACCCTCAGTGCCCTGAGCTGGAGGACCATGACTGTGAGGATGATCAACTCCCAGTTGAAACTGTGCAGGATATGCTGCTCCAGCTGGATCCCTACAAATCTATGGGGCCTGATGTGATTCATTCCAGAATCCTCACAGAACTGGCTGATGTCACTGCAAAATCTCTCCTGATGTTTTTCAAACCATCTTTGGAATCTGGGGAGGTCCCAGCTGACTGAAAGCTTGCAAAAAGTTTCTCAGTTTTCCAAAAGGGCAAGAACAAGGACCCTGGAAACTACAGGCCTACCAGTCTCACTGCAGTGCCTGATAAAGTTATGGAGAAGATTATTCTGGGACATATTGAACAACAGCTGAAAGACAGTCACTGATCACAGCCAGCACAGCTTCATGAGAGGAAAGTCCTGCTTATCAAACCCAGTTTCCTTGTACAAAAAGGTAAGCCACCCAGTTGATCAAGAGAAGCCAGTCAAATTTTTGGATTTCAGTAGTTTTCTATATTGTCTTTCACAGGATCCTTCTGGACAAAATGTCCAGCACATAGCTGGATAAACACATCATGTGGTGGGTGAGCAATTGGCTCATGGACTGAGCACAGAGATAATAGTGAATGGGATAACATCAGACTGGCGACCTGTCACTAGTGGAGTTCTGCAGGGCTCCATCTTGGGCCTTGTGTTCTTTAACATCCACATAAATGGCTTGGATGCAGGACTGGAAGGGATACTAAGCAAGTTTGCAGATGACACAAAGTTGGGAGGAGCTGTTGACTCCCTCAAAGGCAGGGACACCCTGCAGTGAAACCTCAACAAATTAGACCACTGGACAATCACCAACCATGCGAGGTTTAACAAGGGAAAGTGCCAGATTCTGCACCTGGAATGGGGCTACCCTGGATGTCCATACAGACTGGGAAAGGAAGTACCATGGAAAGAGACCTAGGGGTCCTGGTCAAAGGCAAGTTGAATCTAAGTCAGCAGTGCCCTGGCAGCCAGGAGGACCAACTGTGTCCTGGGGGCATCAGGCAAAGCATCACCAATTGGTCAAGAGAGGGGATTGTCCCGCTCTGCTCTGCACTGTTGTGGCCTCCCCTTAAATATTGTGTGAAGTTTTGGTCACCACAATATAAGAAAGATGTTAAACTATTAGAGATCATCCAAAGGAGGGCAACAAAGATGATGAAGGGCCTCGAGGGGAAGCCATATGAGGAGTAGCTGAGGTCACTTGGTTTGTTCAGCCCAGAGAAGAGGAGACTGAGGGGAGACATTGCAGTCTACAATCTCCTCGTGAGGGGAAGAGGAGGGGCAGGCACTGATCTATTCTGTCTGGTGACCAGTGACAGGACCTGAGAGAATGACCTGAAGTTGTGTCAGGGCAGGTTTAGGTTGGATATTAGGAAAAGGTTCTTCACCCAGAGGGTGTTTGGGCACTGGAACAGGCTCCACAGAGAAGTGGTCACAGCACCAAGCCTGACAGAGTTCAAAAAGCATTTGGATGATTCTCTCAGGCACATGGTGTGGCTCTTGGGGATGGTCTTGTACAGAGACAGGAGTTGGACTCGATGATCCTGATGGGTCCCTTCCAACTCAGTATATTCTGTGATTCTATGATAATGACCCTAGTCCTTCTTCGTAAGGCTGTGACCCTCTGAGTTACAGAAAACCTAAAAGATGTAGCCCATATGTGCTGATCTGCCTGGTGGGGGCAGTGGGGATGGGGAGACAGAAAACAAAGTTAGTGTTTTGTGGCAATCTAATGGATTGTTCAAAATACAAATGTATATTCCCAAAGTGACAAGCTGACTTTTGCTCTAAGGATGCAGAGCATAAGTAGAAGAGAAGTCAGTGATCCAAATGTACTGTCCTAACATAAACCTTGATACACTTTTGTGCTATATATACTTGTACTCCTTGACTGCACCCTGAGTAATTCCCTGTAAACTTGTATTTAGTATATAAGGATGTTGTATTTAGTATACAGTATACTGGGATGTTTTCTTACGAAATGTTGAGGTAATCTTAAAATTTTACTGTTCTTGGAAGGCAGTCCATCAAATTTTCTACTGTGAAAGATCAGCTCAGAGTTATTGGGTAGAATTCTGAAGCTACATACAAGGAAATACAGTTTGACCATTAAAAAGTCTTCCCAGAGTAGCTGATACATAAGTACTTTACAGACAGCTTAAGCCTGCAGGCACATGACCAGAACAGCTTGTCCACAAATAATATAAAAGTTCCTACTTTGCTATTCCCAGCAGTAGTAGTCAATATGGCTGCCTTCCAGGCAAAAGATTGTACTGATGTGCCCGGAGGCAGATCAATGTATGGAGACATATGTCTGTAAAAGGCTAAACGCAAAGTATTCATGTTCTAGAAAGAATCTAGTTCAGAATGCATCAAGAGACAGAATACATCTAAAGCAAATCTGTTAACAAATAACTTCTCAGAGGCTTAATAAATCAATAGATTGGTCCCTACTTTCATTTATAATGTGTATAAGGTCATCCATAGCACTACTGTTAGTAATTTCAAACTAAATTTAAATTCCTTTCTAAAACCAAAAAAAAAAAAAAAAAAAAAAAAAAAAAAAAAAAAAAAAAAAAAAAAAAAAAAA
>NW_020955744.1:247046-290376 GCF_003031625.1 Empidonax traillii | reverse complement strand
GCTTTAAACAGTGTAATAATCTATCAAGCTTATTGATACCATTATTCTTGCAATTATCCTTCTTTCCTTTTTCCATCATGCTCTTGGCAGGGTGGGTGGAAAGAAAAAGGAAGTTAATCAGTGCTTTCTAACAGCTCTTGTATTCCACTTCTACTGGCTATAAGGATGGTTATTGTCATGCAAGGTAATGGCCCTTGTAACCCTACATTGCTACAAGCCATTCTGTAGAAGAAAGATAAATATTTTAAATAGATAAGATAAATATCTGAAAATATTTCCAATATAATTCTAATTTATAGCCAGTAGTAGCTGAACTGTTTTTTAAAGTCATTATTTTTCAAACTGCAGTCCTTCATTTTGAAAATATTTTTTTTAATTTAGAAATAAATGACATTTATTTATATCCCCTGTCAGGCATCTTGCCTTGAAAAATATAATATAATTTAAAGTGTGTCACTTCAGCAGAAGCCTCATAGGAGGCACATAAAAACAACTAGTATTTTCCTCAAGCAATGAAAACACTGAGATTTCTTAGTATCTCAGTTTCACATAACAACTCACTTGTTGACCCACTTTAAGAAAATTTCTTCCATTTTTACCTGATTTTGGATTTCCAAAACCAAGTAATAAAATAAAATAATTATTACTAAGACATAACTAAAACTTGATTCTTAAAAGGATTGAGTGAACACAAAGATTAACAGGGCTTTTTTTTTTTTTTTAATAAAAGCTATTTTATTTTCATATTTTTCCAGTAGCAAGTTGTGTAATGACAATGTGTTTGTAATGATAATATCAGTGTCTTAAAAAAATTATACTAGCTTCTGTTTAAGTAATTGTCATACATGCGTTATATAATCATTTATAGCTTTATTAATGCTAAAAATAAAACAGAAGTCAAAAAGATTAAATGGATAGTTATAAATACACAGTAACTACACTACTACTTAAAAGTGTGCAACCATGAAAAAAAGTTCATTTGATCTCCTACTCCTTTCATTGTAATAAAGAATTGAGTCAATATACAGTTGCTCATTTTTTCTCTCCAATAAAATGAACAGGGTATAACACAGGAGTTGAAAATGACAGAGGTTGGAACTTGGTGGGCAGTACTATGCTGTCCTTTAGCCATATCCTGGAGGCTGTGCAAGAAATAGTTTTCTTTGATTCTCTGGTATTTGTGGTCTCAATGATCTCCAACAGCCACAGTGATAAAGAGTGAACCAAAGTTTTACAAAACTCAGCACTTTTCTGCAGGGTGCTCGGTGTATCTCAGAATGTTCATCTAGCTTAACAAGTTAGAGCTGCATGTTATGTTGGCAGAGAGGGATAATGTCAACCTGTAGAGATACTTGAATTAAAATACTGAATAACAGAACTCAGTGACGAAACACTAAGAATTCATGCTGTGATATCTGATACTGAAGCACACCCCATTTTCCCATTGTAAATCTACTTACAGTCTGCATATGTTGATAATTATTAGCAGTATTTGAGAAACACAGTTTTCTATTCTATTTTTAAACAACTTTCCTCCCTCAACATTTTTCCTACTTTTTTACTGTTTAGTAAAAACTTATGCACTTAATTTAAATACTGTAATCTTCACTGACATTTACCCAAATAAATAATTAGAGAAGTTTTGGTTAAATTTTGGTTGTATTTGGCAAATAGGACATTTACACCATTTAGATTGTGGAAGGACCATACATATTTTCAAGTTTTGTAGACAATAATGGCACAAATGGACACCTCAAAAATATCCAAGTCAGTAATTTGAAAACTTTAGTGGATATCTGTCTAAAAAAAATGTCTTTCAAAAAATAACCTTAAGGCTTTTATGTTTTTAAGTAGCCAGAGACACCCAGTAACAGTGGTTTTGAAAATTCTTACAAGGCTACTAATAGATTATAAAGTTATTCTTGCCCTGTAACTGTGTAGCAGATATGGCCATAAGTGTAATGGAAATATATATAATGCATACCTTCTCCACGCTGCCTTATATTGGATTAAAGATTTTTTCCATCAATATAGCTGTCAAACTAAAATGAAAAGTTTAGTTTGCCATTCATTAAAGATCTGTGTACTCATTTGGTTCATTCTACTAGGTTTTGGGAGGTTTGTTTTGGTTTATTTTCAAAATGTTTTTCATTGATTTTTTTGTCCTCTAATTACAACTGCAGTTTGATTTTTTGAGCAGACTCTCCAATTTACCCATTAGAACTAAACTTTATGTCTAGGAAATTAATCCCTTGACAATTCAACCACAAGTAAACTTGATAGTGCCATAATAGCTCTTGAATAGGCATATTACATGCTCCAAAAGCAACTGTTCCTTAAAAACAAAAAGCCAATCTTCAGTGTAAGCCTAAGAAGAAATATTCTGTTGGCTTTGTAAATTCATAACAAAAAGTCATTAGAGTTGCAGCACATTTTCCCTAAATGGAGATCTATTCTTTACACATGAACCAGTTTATTTTTACCTGTCTTGTCAAGTATTCTCTCTGTTCATTAACAAATAACTTTGGTGCCATTTTGGCTTTGGTAATCAGTAAACAGCTATGGAACCGACAGTACTATAACATCACATGATTTAAATACTCCTTGGTAAAGGTGCAGTTTATAAGAATGTTATGGATTATGGAAGAAAACTTGATGAAAACACTAAGGAAGAAAGGAATCTATTGTTGAAAGAAATGTATCTGGAAAAGAAGCAGTGATCTTCTATGTATCAAAGCAATATAGAAACTGATAATGAGAAGTAAATTGTGGTGCCATTTCTTCCTGTGAGAAAAATGGCATGTGTTGCAGATTGTGGCACTTGATTATAAGTTGTATAATGGACAGGGCTGGCTGAAAACTGCAAAGGAGCAATTTCCAGAATCAGTTAGAGTCATCAGGTCTTAGTATTCACACATTCCTGTGGAAGAAAGTTGATTAAAAATATTTTATTACAATCATTGACAGGTGAAAACTGAAGTTTCTACAATGTTGGATGGGATTTTTTCCCCATAATAAATTATATACATGCATATCTATATATATACATGCAAACTTAAATATATGTGTCTGTACTATGAAAATACTTTCAAAATAATTGTCATTTTAGCATTTATCAAATTTGAACTGACCAAATCCAATTTCAACGGAGAAGAGTTTCAAGAGAATCAGTTGAACAAAATACTGAACTGCTTCTTACTTTCACTAAAATGTCGTTTGGGAATTTTACTTGGAGTAGCTATTCTCTTTAGTGGGACATGTTTCATTGTCTAGTGTACCTAGTGGCAGCACTGAAAATATTACAACAGTGAAAATATTAATCTGTCTGTGCTCAGCATAATCAATTGACTCAGAAAATTAGTCCTATAAGTAATGTCAAAATTCCAGTAGAAAAATAACACAATACTACAGGGAAAAAAAAAAAAAAAAAAGAGTTTGTTTAAAGGAAATCATGGTAAGTCTCCTCAATACATGTTCTAATTTTAGGAATTTTAGAAGGCGCAGGAGTTTGGAAGTTCTAAGCTCATGTCCATAGTGCACACAGTCAAGAATATATATTTTTTATTAACTTCAATCCAGTACTTCTTATTGCTCTCATTTAAAATAATAATAATTCCTATTTAAAAATAATATCAGTATCATCTATTATACACACAGTTGATATAACAGACTCACACCCCCTTAAAAAAAAAGAGTTCGCAAATATCCAAAAGCTGCTGTGGTACTGAGTGTGCTGTTGTGTGTGTTTCTAGAAAGTGCAACTTGTATGAGGAAAAATTAAAAAGAGAATAATTTTGCTTTGTTTTTCATTTCACTTAAAAAAAGGATGGGTGGAGGAGGGAAAGGATGAAGAACAAATTTATCACTCGGTCAGTTTTACTTCTAGTTGAACACATCTTGGATATGGAAAACCTGAGTGAAAAAGAATGCAATGGTTTCTTCTCTTCAGTTTTTGATTGCCATAGCACCATGCAATGTTGTAAATGGAGCTTCTGAAGTTCTCACACAGCTTCTCAGGGAAAACAGCAGTAAACAGAAGTAGTAAGATGGATGTATTTGCAGAGTGGTGAGGAAAATAGAGTTGAAATATTTTTGATAGTTTCTATGCCTCCCAGAGTGCTGTATTCTTATCAAGGTATTTAACACTGGATTAAAAAATATTAAAGAGATGAAATAAATAAAATATTAAAAACTGTTTCTGAAAAGCTACACTTTAAACTTAAGTCATATTGGTGGAGAAAAAATTTAAAGCAAAGTAGGAACTTTAAATTTTAGGATTCATTTTTCTGGTGTTCTGTGATGGTCTTTAGTAGGCATGTTACATGATATGAACTACTAAACTTCATAATGTAAAAATAATGCTGAAACACTTCAGTAGCTTCTACATGTTACATGCAAATTACTACTTTCCAATCAATAGGCATTTTAAAATAAAATTGGTATTCTGGAGCTGTAATCTGCAATTTGTGCTATGAATATTATGTATTCAAATCAAAGATATGAGCTCTAGAGAAACAATTACAATATATGCTGCAAATGCATATTAAATGCAAATTACATTAAGGACCAAGGTTTAAAAGGATACATAACCCAGGCTTCAATTTTGCACCTGCAGTCATTTCCAGAATCAAAAAGGTGGATGTATAATTGCAAAACAGATGATTGCATTTGTTGCAACTGTTGAGATAGTAATTTTCAGGTTTAGTCATCTGGTTACATACTTAAATGCTGTAATTTGTGTCAACAATTATTAATGCATATAAGATTTCCATTTCCATTACAAAATTTATTTTGCTTTTGGAAATTGGACCTTAATATTCATGCACTATATGCAAATTGTCTTCAGTTACATTGTTGGTTGAAGGAAAGGGGGATACTTGTAAAAATATGAAAAGGAGATTTGTTATTTTGTTTGTTCTTCTTTAAAAACAAAATATGCATTTCTAGTGAAATTTCAAATTACTCTTTTCTGCATTTAGACAAGTTGAAAAATATGGTTTTTGATATATAAGAAATGTTTGGGGATAAGGAGGTCCAGAGTGGGTTAAAGTTACTTACAGTAGCGTTTTTTGGAAAATTTCCAGAATGTTCTAATATTCTTAGACCCTGTTGGCTAGTTTCATCACACCTTAGAGGCTGGTTTGCTATTAGCCATTTGACTGTGCCTATGTTGTTCCAACAGACCAGCTGTGGTGTGCTGAAGGTGCTAATTTCCATGCTGGATGCTATCAACAAACATCCTCCAGTATCCTTTTCTGTAAGACAGTTTTGTCAGGATTCTGCATGAAATCTCAAAATACTAACTTAAATTCAGTAGAAGGTCTGGACAAAATACACTAGAGCTTAATGAAATACTAATTTTTAGTGAAATTTGGCTTTGTCAGAAAAATTTCAGCCAAAGCTTCTCATTTCATGTTTTCTGACTTTTGAGTTGCCTTATGTAGTATTTCTTTGATACTTGTAAAGTTCATAACTGCGAAGATGAAAGAATACCCAGTGAGTCCATTATACTCATGGGTTTTGGCTGTTGATGAATGGATTAATTACATTTGGAAACAGATGGGTTATTTTAAATGCAGTTTTTTTTGTTTTTCCACTCAACCAAACCACAGACTACCTATTTAAATGAAACATATTACCTTTAATAATAATATTTGACTTTGTGTTTTCTAGCAGTTAGCAGCTACCAGCCATAGTTCAGCTATAGAAACATGAACACGGCATCTTTAGGGGAAACACTAAATGCAGTGATTCTGCAGTGCAGGGGGATAATACCTTGCCTCACCTCAGTGGTTCACTTTCTAAAACAGGTCTAAGAGTTCTTCATGCCTTAAATTCCTTATTACATATATGTTACGGGTTTCTGGTTTGAGCTATGGAAATAGCTGCTTTTCTGGGTATTCAAAATATTCTGTTGGTATCAAATGAAAAAGACTACATACACTGACTACCCAGGTATCCCTGTCCTTCAGCTTAGAATTCAAACCTGGCCATAAGAATTAGCAAAGTACTGCCAGCACAGATTAGTGGAGGTTCCATACATGTTTACAGATCATGTATGTCATAAGAAAGGTGCCACAACTAGAGAACTGTGAATGGCTATGGAATTTATCTATATTCAGAATTAAAATAATTTATAGCACTTGACACATGTTAGGGAAAACAGTGGCTAAATTACTATCATCAGTCAGGGTAGGATTCAGCACACAGATTAGTGCACCAATGGATATCTAGTTATCCATTCAGTACTGTCAATATTTGAAATAGTGTCTCAAAAGCTGTTGAGCTGATCAGCTGCTACAACTCGCCCCAGAAAGGCAAGAGTCACCCAGGTTCTTAATAATACATTCTTGGGGGTGGATTAGAGTGAAACGACACTGAATAATAGATGTTTGTAAACATATATATGTAGGGTTTATTTTAGAACAATTTTGTTTAAAAGGTAAACAAATATGTTGACATTTTGGGTGTTATCTCTATCTATCATCTATAGTATTATGGCATAAAGATAACCTTTAGGGAAAATGCATAAGGAAGAGAAAGGAAAGATAGGATAAGGGGAAGGGAGAGTAAGGTAAAGAAAAGATGAGAGTGAAAAGATGCATATAGTCACCACCCACGGGGTCCTGCGATGGAACTTGGTAATTGCAGTTTCTGTGTCTGTCAGTTGAAGTGGTGATCTTGATCCATTGGGGGTGGGGGAGGGAAGCCCACACACTCAAAGAAGTTATGAGTTATTATATCCATGGATAGTGTCATGGGCCATGCCGTGAGCTTCCAACGTCTCCTGGGCCTGTGCAGAGTTCCTGTGAGGGGCATGGTAAAAGGGTTTTTCCTGCCTTTCAGGATCGGCAGGGGGAAGGGCTTTGATGAGCCATCAGCCTCCTCTTCCCAGCATGCAGAAGTCCACTGGCAATCCTAGAATACATAAATCATTAGTCATTCTGACATCAGCCACCCACACAGAGGATTAAGTTTCCTAGAGGCATCCTTTGTCTTTGTAAATACTGTGGGATATGCTCTTAGGCTTGAAATAACTCTTCATTTGAAAAGGATGAGTGTCTCTGTAGGTTTTACATTATATCTTTTAGCAACATAAGCAGGACTCAGATGTCCCAAAGAGTCAAAAATGGCACTAAATTATTGCAATCAGGAATCTCACTTTAAATTTCTATTTTGCTGAATTGTTAATGGCTGAACTGCTCTTTAACCTCCACTCATTGTGTTGAATATCATGTGGGTCACTTCCCTTCATGAAGGTACCTTGTGTCGTTTTGGGTGCTCCAAGTTATCTGCAATAACCTCATGGATTCAAATACAATGAAGAAACTATAGGAGAGCAGAAACCCAATGGCATGGCAGATGGAAAGATACGTGAGAGAATTTCAGTTGACAATAAATATCTCATGTGCAAATGAGCTGATCTTTAGTTCACATGTGAATATATACATAGACACCTTTACCTGCAAACAGAATCTCACTCTCGGTGAGCTTTTTGGAGCTTTGGAGCTCACTCTCATGAGTTTTTTTTAGTACTATTTTTATTTTTAATATGTAAATTTTTATGTGATTCCTTTACATGAAGTGAAAGCAACAGTGCTTAGAGAGACATCTGAAAATGAGACAATCAGCCTGGTGAATATAAAACCCTGGATCTTTAGCTGTTGTAGATACATGTAGCTTTAGTGCCTTTAGTAGAGGTATTTTGATTTACGTCATATGGGAGCTGACTGAGCTATGACACAAGTACTCAGTGTTTTCTGTGATGCCAAAAATGTAATCTGTCATGTGACAGAATTAATTATCCTTAAAACACAGGAGATGAAAAAATAAATTAAATTGTCTTTTACTTAACTGTTTTAACAGCATTTGTTTACAAAAACATGGTTCTTCAATGTTTCATAAATCTAAAATCAGGTATTTCTTCGAAAGGCCTGCCTAAAATTATTTGAAACTAGCTAAGTCTTCAAAACATAGGAAACCAAAAGACAGTATTTTCAATTATGAAAATAATGGTTTTTTTAGAAAACAACATGTTCATGTTTTACTATTTAAGAGAGAAAAAAAGCCCTAATTTTGTAATTAGGTGTTGTTGGCTTTCTAATAGTTATAAATAGTATCTTGATAATGTGCCACTCATAATTATAATGGCATTTACTGGTAATATTATAGCTCTACTTGTTCAGCTGTAGAACCTTATAAAAATTAATTCATAAAAGATCTGAAATAAATCCTTTTACTTTTTTTTTGATGTCTTCTTCATATGTCTCTGAGTGCATTACTTGTTTGTTTCCTTTATAGAACACTTATGAGTACAAATAAATAAAACAGTTTTGAAGGGATTATTGTATATTTACTTTGTTTTCAAATACAGTTGTGCAGGTATGAAAAATAAATGCCTGAGATGGATTCACATTTTACTTGGAAAGATAAAGCTCCCATTTTTGTACTCTCTTTGAAGAAAGGTTTTGTGTACTTGATAAAGCCACTGATTATGGTTCAGAATAGTGACCTGAATCATTAAATGCTGTCAAAAAGGAGCAATATTTTTCTAGTGACATCAATCAAATAGTAGTGCTCTCTGATATTATTCCTAAAGGACTTTGGAAACTATCGCAGAGAGTTATGGGATGTTTTATTATTGTACATGAAATACTGAGCAGAATTTCTGAGTGGGCAAAGGGATTACATGGTAGGCCATCATCACAAATCTTAGTTTAATATTATCATACTTTTATATGTACAGATATATAAACATTGTGGTTTAGAATTTCATTGCTTCATGTAGAAGGTGGATAGGATAAAGTAGCAAAGTCTTATAGTTTTGGTCCAGGGTCTGGGATCAGAAAACACCAAATAATTAGACTGCAGTTTAACCATCACAGTACAGCTCAGTAATTCATAGCGTTAATGATTTCTAACCCAAAGTACTATGGCCAGGATAGAAATGTATTTTACATATTCATGAATTAAATAAACTCTGAAGACATGTCCCAGTTTTTCTCAGTGCTAAAGTCATTCTTGATGCCACTCAAATACAGAGCAGTAAAGGCATCTTCTAACTTTTCTGACCTTTCCAACTCTTTGCCTTGATCCAGTGCTGAGATGGTTTCTAATTTATACCAGCTGAAGGGCTACTTAGACCTTGCCTTTCTTCACCTCTGGCATTTGTTCCAGAAACAGCTAGAAGTACCGTGTCATGAAAAATGTTCAATATCATCTTTACAGCCCCAGAGAGATCCCTCTGCATTTTAGCTCTCCCTAAGGACATTTTCCTGCACTTAATTTAAGTAGGTGGATTAGAAGCTAAACCCAGTACATTTTTTTATCAGATTAACTTCAATATATGAAAAACTTTGATCAATAACATAATAAATATTTTAGATCTCCAAATATAATTTTTAATATGATTAACCATCTTTTTTTTTTTCTGTTAGATGGAACATAAAATTTATGACACCTATCTGTATTTGCAATTGGAAACCTGAATGCCACAGGAAATGATGTGTCATGAGAGAGTTAATTTTATATTCTATTTTAAGTGGATACAAAATTCACTTTCCTTTATGGCAGATAACATCCAAAAGTACTCTTGTTTTCCTGTACTGGAATTCGATCATTAGTGGAATAGTGAAAAGGTGCTGATAGCCTGAAGGCTGCTGGCAAAGAGAAATACATAAGCAGGGACTACAAAATGGTCATGAAAACATGTAATATCACCATTTGAATGAATTTTATCCCTACCTTTATTAAATCTATTAGCTACTGATTAATTCTATTAGCTTCTTCAGGTTAAGGGTTTTTAGAAATTATTTAGGTAGACAGATTTTGAATATAAAGAACAAAGCTTAGTGCTAAACAATGTATTAGAATTAAGTAGGGCTAGATTTTAGTATAATTTTGTAAAAAAACGCAATAAATTGCATGAATGCAAGCAACTATACAGTAATAATTAATATAAAATAAAAAAAATCTGAAATTGGAGCTGATTACTATTCAAATAACAACTACTTTAAAATAACATTTTTTCATTATCAAAATACTTATCTGCAGAATTTCCAGAAAATTCTTTTTATTTCACCACAGGTGAAGCCATGTGCACTGCCAAAAAGTGAGGGGAAATGCAACTACCAGTGAAAGTTAAGAAGAAAATTTACAATGCACAAAAAATTTATTTTTATTATAATAAATGATCTTTCATTCATTGAGTAATGTGCATTTTGATGCATGACTAAGAATCTCAATATAAGTTACAGCTTTTTTCAGTTTGAAATTTTTATAGCAATGAATGTTTAAAAGAAAAATAACAATACACCAAATGAATAGCAAAATATACCGTTACCCCCAGGTAGCTAGCATTGCCACTCAGTGGTAATTATGTAAGTTTTCCATAGGTATTTGCAGTAAGAGCCAAATCTTTTTTATGTGCTTTCATAAAAGAAGGTTAGTATGCCCATTCTTCTTGGTATGAAGATGAATAATTCCCATTAGCCATTCTAGCAGTGCAGTGTATGTACAGAAGGAGAAATGGACTCTTTCTGATGACTTTTCCCCCAGAAATCAAGCAGGTGATTGTTTGTCTACTCCTTGAAAAAGTTACTTCTTGAAGTGGATCAACTCTGACATAAATTGATAAAGTAACATTGGTAAATAGATTAAAATAAGGAAGCATTTTTAATCATTTTTATACAAACTGTAATAAGCTAATTGTATTTTGAGTCATATAAAATAATTATACAGTTGTATAGTAGTTTGATTAGCCAAAATAATTTATTGAGAAATTATTTTCTAAATGTGTGTCCATATGAATATATTGCAAGTAAAATTTAATGAATGTTTTTTTTAAATTATGTCAAAAAATGTTCAAATTAGGAGTATTCAAAGATATTGAAAATCAGGGCCTTTTCCCACTTTCACACCAAGTGAAAGTTTCTCCATTACCCAAAAACAACTTGTGAAATCTTTGGTAAAATATTGCTTTGAAACAATGTAAAGAATGTCATGTTTTCATTTTTACTTTCTTGAAGTTAACCATTTAAAAAATAAAATTTAAAAAAATATCTAGATACTATCTTTTTCCCACAAAGATAAAATCTTTCTGTGTTTATCAAATGGCTGGATTAAAAGCAATAACAGCTATTTTTACATTAAATTTACAATAAATGAAAATTACTACATTTAGTAACTTGCTTATGGTTTCCAGTTCAGTTGTCATACTCAAATATCTGACTTGAATTTATATGCTTGATTTTGTTTTTAGTCCCATCTGGGCTTTTTTAATACTAAGTCTGTATGTGTAGAAATAAATTGGCTTATTTGTTTCTAAAGTTACCCTAGGTCTGCTACACAATGCAATAGTAAAAAAAAAAACAAACCCAAACCAAACATGAATAGTCATAACCTGCTATAACTCTGCCTCTTTGTCTCAGTGGACAGATTTTTTTTTTCCCTGTAGTAGTCCAGCATTAAAAATCTGGGAATTGTTATAAAAGAAAGAATGTGCCTTACAGGTGTGCTTCAAAATAAGTATTATTTGGACTCTTCCATGATTAATGAAATTTTCTGTTCAACTGTTTTAAGTCAGACTGTGAAAATAAAAGTGGCATTCACTGAAGTATAATATTTGCAAATTCCCTTGAATACCATTAGGATAATAATAAAACACGTGTCTTAAATCAGTACATTGACTTACTTAGTTTATTTCTTTTCTTGATCTCTGAAAAGTTTCATGTTACTTTTTTATGCTTCTATCTGTGCCCTGAGGGTTTCATAATAAAAAATAAGGCAAGTCTTGTTAATTATGAATTGTATCCAAAAGGCACTGGACAGATAGTTGTAACCCACTTCCAGGAATGTCATGAAATGTTGCCACTGGTTGTATAATGAACTTCTATTTATGTCATTGATGGTAGTGACAATCTGACAAGGGAAAAAATGTCTTTCTACTCTGATTTCTTTTTTGTATGAACAAAGAAAAAGGAACAGAAGAATAAGCTGTCATCAAGAAAAAGAAACGAGACATTTTTCTTAGTGCAAATGTGGAATTGTATTTGCTTACACACTGCAGCTTTAAGGCTGCAATGTAAGAGTGTGCAATTTTAGAGGAATTATGGAGAAAAGTTAAAACTGAGTAAGTGGAAGAAAGTATTAAAACCAACTAGCAGTAGGTCAAGATTAGCATATTTTGTGTCTGGGGAAAGGCAAGTTAACATACATGGCATTTTGGAAGCAGTTACAACTTGACAGGTAGTAAACCACAGGCTAAACTCAGGAAGAAGAGAAAATCCTATTCAGAATTGTATGCTTTACAATGCAAATTTTTATGGATCACCTATTAGATTTCATTTTATATTCCTTATTAAAGAGTCTTTTAGGAACTAATCCCTTTTGCCATTTTCAAATAAAATTTCCCTTGACCTCAATGTCTGAGCATATACTGACTTAAAATCTCCACTCTGACCCATTCATGTTGCTGTATGCCATCAAAGCATACAATTGAACTGGATTTCATATCTATCTCCCAGTAAGGATCACAGAACAATTTGCTTTAAATACATTAGCAAATAATTATTGCACAACAAACAATAGAAAATTTCTACTTATAATTAGAGACTCGTGAACATCAATGTGAAAATAACTATATATTTAAAAGCTGTCTTCAACAATGGTTCACTGTTGTTTCCACCTAAAATCATCTGTCACAGGTGTTAAACGTGCTCTCTAATTTTGATGGAGTCTTAATCAAATTGCCTATGCCAGAAGTCAGTTCTACATTAAAATATTTTTATAATGTAGGACAGCTTTAGGATTTGTTATCCAGGTAGATACTCTCCAGGTCACTTGCTTTCCCTCTGGTAAATAGAAGAGTCTACAAGAAGTTTCCCAGACAGGGTACTCTGAAAAATGCAGATCAGACAATTCAGGATTTGGGACTGAAATAGACTTCCTGTAAGTCACGAAGTTCCTACGGGGGCTATAGCAACTTCTGTGTACAGAAATATAATGTAATTAAAGTCTTCATTTTATCAGGGTTTAAATTTGATAGTTCATTCCAGTTTAACAGAATAATTCCCTAAGTAATTCCATTTATTACTGGCATACTGCTTTTGGAGGTGATTACTGTGCTGATATTTTTCTGTTATGGTCTTTTTCATACGAACCTCTCTCTGTATCATTTGCAGTTAGCTTTGTATCAGATCAATCACAAGATGACTGACAGTCATAAGGAAGGAACAAGAAAAAATTATTTAATCATTTAAAATAAAAAGTGCAGTAACAGATTCCTGTAGAGCTGAACACAAACCACAAAAATACAGATATTATCTGTATGAATAAAGAGAATGCAATGTACAAAGGAGAATGAACCTTTCCTCCCTCTTTCATAAGCTCAGCACTCAACTTCGCCCTCCATTTCCAACTCCAACACCTCCTACCCCAAGGGGCTCAGGGGGATGGGGAACAGTCCATAACAGCTCCTATCTACTGCTCCTTCCTGCTCACATTTTGACTCTGCTCCAGCCCCTAGAGTATCTCCTTCTTCTCTGACCAGAAAACAAGTTCCCTGTTGTTCCCTCTCCTGTTTTCCAGCATTTTTGTTCCCTCACTTTGCTCCCTGACATTTTTTCCCCCTCTTGAATGCATTTCCCTGAGGCCCCACCACCACAGGTCTCTCCTCATAGAGGTTCCTGCAACTCCCAGTGCCAGGGACAACATGTAGTAAAAGTTGAACAGATATAAAAATGACAGGACTGAGACAGATGTAGTGATGAAGCTTACTGACAGATTTGGAACAAAAAATAACAAGTCCTCTTAATGTTTTTTTATGATTAGTGTATCAAAAAGACAAAAAACAACAAATGTTTTACATAGGAGGCAACCAAGGTAATTGAAGGGTAATCAGTGCTAGTGGTTGTAAATCAATTAAAATGTGTCTGTAGGTGCTATGAAATGAACACATTTCTTTGTGAGTCCAAATGGAAACAAATGTCTCAAACACAATGAAGACAAAACAAACAAAAAAGAAAACATACAAAACTTCTGGCTAGAAGATCAATATACCTGTTTTCAGTTCTTCCAAAACTCTCTTGGTTTCCTCACTGACTTGCTCCATGCTTTTGTGTTCTTTAATAAAATTGTATTTTATTAATAGAGGATAAATAACCAGGACATATTCCCTTGTATATTTTGTAATTATAATATCTTGAGGATGAGAGAAATAGAAAGTACACATTTTTTTGAAAAGTCATGGGAATATTTAGTTTTCATGCTTATTGTGAAAAAAATTAAAATTATTAATATTAGGCTCAAAAAATATGTGAAAAATTAAGTGGAGACTTGAAATGTTTTTATCTTTTCTGCAGAAAATAACCCTTTACGGAATTTTCAGCCCTGAATGGCAACTATTGGAGAGCAAAGACCAGTCAGACTGGTCCACAGTCAGACACTTTCTTATGTTTTAGGCCAGAAATTTTTTTTAGGTTCACCCAATGACTTTGTTATTGATCAAACATAACTCTATTCTGATTTTATAATTTTAAATATCAATATTATTTATTGTTCTGAATCCCGATTTTTTTAACCAAATGACATTCCATAAAATTATTTGAAGTTTATTAATTAAGTAGATAAAGACAAATTATTTAACATATGCCAAGTGATCCCTTTCATCCAGCAAAATTTTGGGAATAAATTGTTTAATTTAACAGAAAATAAAATCTTAATTTTTGCTTTCCACGATTGCTATTATCAGTTGTGCACTGGGTTTGGGGAACAGTTTTCTAAATAGTTAAAGTCTGTTTAATTTTGTTTCTAAATAAAAGGTAATAATTGTCCAAGTCTGCATCAGCCATTTAAGATTTAACTTTTTCCTTGAGCTGTAGTTTGCCACAGACTGCATAATAGGAATGATGAAATATAACAACAGAAAAAACCTACCCAAATTTTCTTTTGCTATTTCTAAACTACAAAGTCAAAGGAAGTTATATTGTAAGGTCTACCGTAGGATAAATAGAGATATCCACTGTTGGCTCTGGAGGAAAATGCTTCAGGAATGTAGTAGACTGATGTTTGATGTGAATTTTCCACCTAAAAAAATCTCAGAAAAAGACTCTATTCTTATTGTAAATCTGACTTGATAGGAGTGACACAGTAAAACTTTGGGGTTTATATGCCTTTGGTTAGGCAATTTCCATCAATAAAGTATACAGTTTGGAAAAAGAGGGTAGTTTTTCCACAGGAATAGATTTTTCTTGTGATCAGCAGTGATTCATTCCTGAGGCATGGCTTCTCATCCATCTCTGTTTTCCCCCAGATTTCTGTCAGAATGAAGTAGTTTCAAACCCTACAGCAGAAATCTATTAAGAGATGGTGCAAGTAGAATGGTTTCTCTCAGTATATCCTCAAACATTTGATTGTTGGTAGCTGAAATTTCTGGGTTTGCATTTAACTTACTTTAGGTATTTATAATGTAAAAAATATGACATATAACTAACAAGAGATTATAAGAATATTGATCTTTATAATTACAGTGCTTAGCTGTCATCTTCTCAATATGGTTGGAAAACCATCAAACACATTTTCCAGCCTGGCCTGAGGTCAAATTCAGCTTATCATCATTTTTGACTCTCTCTCTGCCTTTTTCCCATGTGTAAGTGGAAATAGCTGCCCAAGTGATGTTTTGTTCTGTTTTTTTTTCAAAGCCTGACAGAAAATCAAGCTGGCAATGGGCAAATAGGGTTCTTCTGCCAAGGGGTTAGCAAGCAGTTACTGAGAAAGACATGGACAGCAGCCATCGCCAGAAGAGTATTTCTCAGCACGGGGGAATGACAATCAAGAAAAATGTCCTGAATCAGAAGTGAGGACATGGATTAACTATTTAGAGGTGAGATTCCTATGTAAAAACTATGCAGGTTCTCCATAGGTTATTATTTAAATACTGTAATCCTGTTATCAAGGGGTTTTTTTGCATACTTTATTCAAAGGACTTATATCTTATACCTGGACACAAATTCAAATGCTTCCCTAGTACTGGAATTTACTTAAATTGATAGCTAAATGTTTGTCTTTTGATTGTTCCATTCTGTTTCTTACATAGTGTTTAGATATTCTAAGATCTACAACTATTTCTGTGATGTACCAGGTACGCTTTATCTAATAAAATTCTACAATATTTAGGTATCGTTATGCATGTAGATTGCATATGTAGAGAAGATGCATGTATTGAACTAATATTCACTCCAGATTATTAGCTTTTGTTCTACAGTGTGTTAACATCCATTAAACTAAATTAATTAGCAACATTTTAGTAGAATACAAGGGAAATATAGAATTTAGTAGAATACGAGGGGAAAAGGGTGTCACAGGAAATAATATTATCTCTGTTGGAAGCTTGGTTTGTATGAAGACAGAAAAGATCTTTAATATATGGCAGACTTATCCAGCAGTAATCTTAGAGTAAGAAAAGAAGGACACTCATACTACTGCAAATATTTGTTAAAACTGTCTGATTCATCCTCCATGGCCAACAAACGCTTTTCAGAACTCACTGTGATGCACATGTGAAATATCAGCTTCCCAGTTCCCACTGCTATCAGTCAGATTCTTCTACATCTCAGAATCTAACCCAATGGCAGTACCTTCAGCTCCCCTTTTTTTTTTTGGTCAAAAAAAAACCCTAACAGGATAAGTTTAGCTAATTTAGAATATGCTTTCATAAAATGAACCCAATTAACCTACCTGTAGTACATTTCATAATAATTCCCAAGTCCATTCAGTGAGGCTTGTTACTAGTTTAAATTCTATATCCATTTGGGAAATATTAAAAAGTGCTTAGGTTTGCTTTATAATAAGTCAAATTCCTATTAAATTACTGTTTTAAGTCTCCTTCAGCTGTTTCTTACATTAAAAATAATTTTGAATTAAGTGTATGATAAAAGAAAAGAATGCCTTTTTTTCTTAATCATTTTTTGTTCTTCATTATCCATGGACATTAATGGAGTTTAATTTGTCGTAACACCAAAGTTTTACACTTCATTAAATCTATGTGCCAATAATTACGGACCTTATTGATTTCTTGTCTTTTTAGCTATTTAAGAGCTCTTCAGGGTTTGTCTCCCCCTGGATTGTTTTTCTCACATTGAGATGCCACTGCTAATCTTTCAAAAGAAAGGTTGAAAACATTTAAGCTTTCTGTAATACATTCTCATCTTCTTTACCATGTTACAATTAATTAGATGAACTCACAAGACTTTTTCCCATGCATAGAATAATTCAGAATTTTCTATGATGATTCTGCTTTAGCAAAAGATTAAAAAAACTCTCAGTGGTCTCATAATATACAACAGACTATAATTGTAGCACAACGATTTAGTTTTTTACATTAATTCAGAGCAAAATAACCCAGTTAGACAGATAAAGATTGCATAGATAAGGATTAATATTCAAAAACAAGAAAAGGATTTAAACTGCTAAAATGGAATGCAGGTAGAAAATAGTTCCCTAAATACAAAGCACTGATTTCTTTTAGTTTATTGGAAACCTAGTCATGTAAGTGTCTAAACTCACTAGGCATAGCTGATCTGACCTAGAAGCTTCATAGAAGTACAGTTACATACTGTGTGTAAGTCTGGAGCAAATCAAACCCAAGCATGGTGGAAACTAAACCAGTCTACAGCATGTGAGATCTAAAAACTTGACTTCTTTTCGAGGACTTAGAACATTTTAGAGCATATTAACATGCTGAATTTACTATGTGGCTTTGTTATGAATAACTTTTGTGCAGGGTTTTTTTTGTGGTTTTGTTTGTTTATTTGTTTTCTTTGTTGATTGGGGTTTTTATGTTATGTAACTTTGTAACTCAGAAAGATACCTTGCTAAAAATATTCATGTTATCTAACTTCTACTTAAGTTTGGAAGTATATCACTGTGAAATATAAGTGTATATTTAACAAATTCACTGAGGACTGAAAATTCTTAGATCTGACCTTCTTAACTTAAATCTTCATACCCAGTGCTCATGACCCTTACTTTTTTGAACACAAGTCTCCTAATCTGTACACTTTCAAATCGCAGGCTATCATCAGATCTGATCTGTCCTTTCTTAATAACTGAATGTTTCCATTCATGTTTAACCCGATCCTTCCATATTTTTTTCTTTGCAAATCAAATCAACAAACAATTGCACCCTGATATTTCAGATTAAAGCCATAGAGCAGTATAGGGCTCTTAAGAAACAGGCAGGTAAATGTGTTACAAAATCTCACACTAGTATTTCAAAACTCCATAATGGTTGTGTTTTGATACACAAACCAGTATTTGATTTCTTATAAGGCGGATTATCAGAATGCATTTTCTTTAAGTTCTATAGACGATGCTGCTTAATATCTTAACATATGCAGCTTTATGGAATCAGTTGATTATCAGGTATTAAAAACTTGATAATAATGGCATTATATTGCTCAGGACAATGTCAGTGATGTCTGATATCAGTTGCCCAGGACTGCCCCTTCAAATCCAACCCAGTTTACTAGTTTTAGAATATCAGCAGTTTATAAACACCCCTCCTTGTCATTCTTAGTTGTTTCCCTCATGGACAGATATGCAAATCATAATTGGTAGTTTTACTGTCATATTAGAAGAGGATGAAAACTGAGCAAGAAGGGAAGATAAAAACTCTGGTATCTTTAGATGTCATATTACTGCTTTCTGGTTTGATTCCATGTGGACTAACAGCTGAGAAGATAAGAATTTTCCTTTGAATTTATACTTACCTGCTTCATTCCCACAGCCATTCTAGAGCAATTAGAAATTATATGAATAAGATTAAAAATATTTCTGAATGTTAACAATAAAAACTAACCAAGATCAAATGATTATTTGGTCTTCAAACCAAGTGGATTTTGAGCCCTACAGAATACAATAATTTTTTTTTTTTTTTTAATGCAACAAAATATTTTTTTTTCTCTACAGATCACAAGGAAAAGTAAGAGATTTTAAATTTTTCAAATGGGTAGTTTAATGAAGATTTTTTTTTTAAGAGGATATGTGCTTAACCTACTGCTACAAATACAGCAATAAATATCACATTTCCTCAATTATCAGAAATCAAAAAGCACAAGAAACTTCCAGAAAACCCATGTAGCCAGACAAGATCCCAGTGGTGCCAGATTTGCAATTAAGGTAGAAACACTGATAGGTGTTCTTCAAGAAAATATTTTTAAGAAGGCATCTTCTTTAAGGGGATTATTTTCAAGGGATTATTTCTCTATTGTTTTCTTATAAAAGTCTTATAAAGACAATATTACAGAATTATCTAAAGTCAATGGATTGTCACACCTGCTATTTCTTTTCTACATATGAAGCTAACTGTCCTTAGAAAGTTGGAAAATAAATTGTACCAATACCTTTATTTATAGAGAAATACATGCTGGGAAATATAGTGTTTTATTATCCTACAATTAAGTAAATAAATAACATCTTAATATTTTTCCTAATATAATCCCTATCATCAGAACTAGACTGTCTGAACTCTGATTCCCCAGCCACTACTTTTCTCCCTTTATTAATGAGACATACTGTCTTTTCTTCACTTTATCTCAGTGTTCTCTTTCTAATCTCCATAAAATCTCAGAAAAAAAATATGGTCATAGCACTTTCTGTAAAAAGCAGAGGGAAAAGATTCCTGTTTCCCTCCCTGATGGGTATTGGAACTAGACTTTCTTTTTCTCTTCTTCTTAGTATGCACTGTATTATCATCTCTAACCTCTATGTTTTTAATGTTCTCAAAGAACAGTAACTCTTTTCTCTCCTTAACATTCTGATTTAATCCTTACATGTCCACTTGCCCTATATCTTCATTGTCTTCCGTAGTAATATGTGATTGCTTCTACTTTGTGAATGACCTTTTTAATTTCAATATCATCAAATTACTACTGAAGCAGTCAAGTACAGCTCTTCTTATGGCTTACTCTTGCGTGTGGACTGAATACATTAGCTTTTGTATACATAGAACCTTTTAGTGAGAAGTTTACTATATTGCCTTTTTGATACACACTTGTTTCCTAAAATTTATTGACATCGGTCTTTCAAAGCATATTATTTTCCTTTTCAACCTTTTTCCTTACTAAGTACTTTCACGAAAATTACTTTCAGTATTCAAGTTCTCAGAATCCTCCATTTTTAACTCAGAAAAATAAAAAAATCAATTTAGCTGAATATTATCTCCTTATAATTTCCTTCACTTACTGAACTGAAATGTTAAAGTGCTAAGAATTTTCCATGTCAATGAATCCAGTACATTGCACTTGAGTAGCCTTACAACTGCTCATTTAAACTGGTCCATCTTGGTCTTAAACAGCTTGGATTTTATTCCTTTAACAGGTACGGGAAAGTTGTTATAGAGTCTTACCTTCTTGCAATTTACAACCTACCTATGCTTATTTTATGCACAAAATTCTTGTGCCAGTTTTATTCTTCATTTGACTTATTTCTTGTACTTCATGCTGACACCCTATTCCTTAAAAAATATCATCAACGTATTTTAAGAATATACTGAGCTGTTTAGTGTATTGTATTTTTCAAAAAGAAGATTTAAATATGGATTTCAGCTGGACTTCCAAGATTTATATTTCTATCATAATATATGTCTAGGAGTGTAGTTGAATCAACAAGAAGAATG
This sequence comes from Empidonax traillii, assembly GCF_003031625.1. Taxonomy (NCBI): domain Eukaryota; kingdom Metazoa; phylum Chordata; class Aves; order Passeriformes; family Tyrannidae; genus Empidonax; species Empidonax traillii. The sequence continues at coordinate 269,702 of NW_020955744.1, read as the reverse complement.
GATTAGAGTTTGAATTTCCTTAAAGTGACATTCCCATTACCAAGGAAATTTGAGATATGGGGTTTGTAGTACTTCAGTCTTTTGCTACAGTCAGGGTTGGCTTCTCGTCATCAAAGTCAGGGTAAATCCATTTGCATTTATTGCAAATCTTCATTCATGTTGCTGTAATCAAATATTGTCTCATAGAATTTATCTGCTAACAACTGGAGAGTCTTTCAGATAAAGATTTTCAAGTTCTCTGACAATCATGATGGGAAATACTACTACAGCATTAATTTCTTGCATTTAATATACATGACTGGGATGAATATAGGATAAAATTTAACTCATTAGTTTACATAAGTGCAGTCACTACAGGGATAAAAATTCCTGTATAACATTAAGCACTAAATGAAGCAGAGGAAACAAGTACTTAGCATTAAATTAAAAAATACAAATAGCAATGTGGTTAATTACATTTTAATTCAACTGTCTTAGTCTGCATTAAACTTGCACCTGTGGGAAGATTTCATTAGCATCTCTTTCACGCTAGATGAAAAAAAAAAACCCACACAAAACCGCAACCAAGCTACTTTACTATCAATCAGCCCAGCACAAAACAAATACAAAAAACATTGAACAATATGCCGTTATTTTATCTCTTGCAACCTGAAAATTACTCCAAACTGTTCAAGCATAAGCACTTAATATGTACACTCAGTTTTAAACTTTCAAATGTCATTTACCATTCTGCTTTCTCTAAAATAGTTATTAGTGGAGCCAGAATGAAACATGGGATGTTTTCCAGAAAGAACTTGCACCTTTGAATAATGTTATTATAATTGTTATCTTTTCCTGAACGATTTCTGGAAAATGGTTGGTTGTTTAAAATGTCTATGATTTGCTCATAGATAATGTTTCTGGGAAATTCAGAGAAAGAAAATAGTGAGGAAAATTTAGGCTGATTTTTTCAGCCTGTGGAACTTAGATTTTCCTTGTTGAGACAAAATGACTACAGAAGAATAAGTTCTCTTTATCAAGTGTGAGTCCACATTGCCTCATATTCTGAGCTCCAGACCACTTCAGAGTGAGGGAAGATTGTCAGGACCTTAATGCCAGCTCCAGCCCTCTTTCAGGTGCACTGCCTAAAACCAGCCTAAACAAAGTCCACTGTGCTACAGCCAATACAGAGAAGGTATTTTTAATTTTGAAGTCTTGAACTAGACATCAGTGGCAGGGTTTGGGCGGTGGAGGCTGAAGGGGCTGAGCACAGTGCTTGGCAAGAAGAAGGGGAGTTTAGACAGTTCATATCTTCATTTCTCAACCCATAAGTTGAGAAATTAAAATTAATTAAAATTAAAAGCTATTGTTTATTGGTTTCAAATTAAATAAGATAAATATTCCCAAATCAAGACTATTTTTACCAGTAACAAAACTCATATTATATTTAGACCAAATCAAAAGGGTGAATGGAAAAAAGTATGGTCATGAGACTTGGCCTGACCATATTGCCCTTTGACACTGTAGTTAGAGGTTCATTATTCTATAGATGTGCCACATAAGTAATCAGAGACAACCTCTATTAATCATTTATTAGTAGTCATGCTAATATTCACTGGTGCTTGTTCTCCTGAGTGTTTATCAAAGAGTAAATTATAGTAGAGCTTTTAGAACAACTGCAGTTTTCACTAGCATTTGGGGAAAGCACAGAACAAAGTTTCATACTAAATCCCACGGTGGTAATGAACACTTTTTCTGTTCTGCTTCCATGAGTAGCTATGGTGCTCTTCATTAGCACTGGTATGACATTAATACCAGCTAGTGACAGTAGGTTCCAGTGTGCTGTCACTGGTAGATGCTGAGGTGTGATTGTAGATGTAAAAAAAACCTTTTTTTTTTCCTCACTCTGGATAACTCCGCGTTTCTTGAAGTAACATTGAAACACACATCTCCATGTCTCTTCAGATGTGATTGGATTTTAGCAGTTCATTACACAGATACCACAAATGAAATATGTGGTTATTATTTCAGTTGAGTTTATAGCACGTTCCAAGTACATTTGGAATCATAAAAATAAGTTGAATGCTATCTGCAAGACTGAGGTATCTCTAAATCACTTACTTCAGCATTTGAAAACTTTTTTTTAATTGCAATGTTCATTTAATAATAAGATATATGAAAGCTAAGAAAATATATGAAGAGATCCTGGTGAGGTGCATCTAATATTGATATTATCAGCACTCGTATGCGCTCAGCATCAAGAATAGAAATGAAGGCTGTTGATTGTCATCATATCTTTCATTTTGAATAAATGTATTAAAACTAAACCATACTATGTTTAACATTGCAGAAACTGAGTGATCGGGGATAATGTTCTGCAGACTCTTTTCTTTTTCTTTGGTGTTAGCTCTAATTCAAGTTATATGGTTAAACAGCATTGGTAACCAATAAATTTCTTTTACAAAAATTAAATAAAATGCTGGTCCTACCCTAACTTCTGTTAAGTCATACTCAAATGAGGCACTATCAACACAGAAGCAAGGACTGCGCAGATGGAGCAGCCATAACACTTTGCTAATCCTAGAGTTGCCTCCTGTCTCATGACTGAACCTAATGTGCAATATACTTTGGGAAAACATGCTCATTTGTCCTCATGGGAAATACTTTGCCTCTCTATCTGCAGCAGAACATGTCGACTTCTTGTTCACCAATTATGGAATTAAAGAGCAACTCAGAGTTCTGTCAGGATAAGTGGAAACTTTTGTCTATATTACTATCATACCAGTTATATACCAGGGCCCAAGTCGGGAGTGAACAGGCAGTAGTGAAGAGTGTGAAAAGACAGATGAGGTATTTCCTAATTTTTGACTGCTTGACTTTTAGCATTAATACTAATCTTTTAATCTAATTTTGTTTATAATAGTAAAAAACTGGATTATTTTACTTACTTGTGTGTCTATTAGTTGTCTTTTCAAAGCAGAGAATCAAATCAAAACAGAATTCCTTTTATTTGTTTTTCTTCTCTTCTCTCTAGAGTGCTGTAACATTCCTATTTCTTTTATAGATTTGTCAATCATTCTCTTCAGGGTTTTTATCCTTGCTTGTGGCATCTGAATTCTGTTTGCTTAAAATTTAAGAGTCTTTTTTCTTATCATCACTTGTCCAGTGCTTCTTTTAGTTCCAAGTACAGGTCATTATTATATTTGTATGGGATCTTTCATTTCTGTCTGTGAATAGTGACTGTTGAGTTGAGGTTATTGACCGTATGTGCTCAATTCTGGAATTGTTGCACGTCACTGTTAAATTCCAATTCTAATTTCAAGTATTCTTTTAATTTTCAGCAAGTGGTTTAGTAAAATCTGTTTGTGTAACTTTTATAGTTTTCTAGAATTAAATCTTCATAATTATTTTACACCTATGGCTATATAAAGTGAATAATAATAGAAAAATAAAAATAACTAAATGTTAGTTAAAATATCTATATATTTAATACAGGTATATGAGGCAAAAGTATCATATTTTCCAAAAGTGAGCAGCTATATATACATAGGTACATGTACATACATTTATGGCCCACTGCTAAATTGAATATATTCACCTTCTGATTCGACACTAACTAAAACTTGTTTTCATAACTGTATGGTATCATATTTTAAAAAAACTTTACACTGATATTTAGTATGCATAATGGTTTTTTGTTACAGATGATTATCACAAACTTTTCTTTGTACAATTAGCAAAATGTTATGATTTTACAACTGACTTTCCTTCTGGATGCAGTGTTTTTCTTGTCTCTTGTGATAATCTGCTCAGATATAGTGAAGTTTGCATAATATTAAAAAAAACTTTTTTTTCCCCTTTCTCATCCATATTCCTTCAAGATTCCACGTCAGAATCACTGAATGTTCCCATGTGAAACTAGAGTCTTGCCAGACCACAGAGACATAGCATGGGGAAACATTTGTTGCCACAAGGCCTCTGTGTGAAGAAGAGGTAGAAACAAACTCTTTTTCCCTAATAGAGCTCTATGGAGCTGCATTCCTCCCAGCCGATAAGATGTTGACAGATAGGCATTTTTGATTTCTTTCTTTCAAAACAACTTTCAGACATCATGCAGGTGAGCAGCTATAAGACTTTAGTGATAGGGATTAAGGGAGCAAGGACAGCTTCATCAGGAAAGTCTAGATCAATACATGACTCCAAAACTGCTTGTCATGTAGAAGTGAGATAGGCAACTATCTAGAAGTTAGATAATTGCAACAAAAGCAGTACCTAGAAGAAGAAAAGAAAAAATCTTTCACAATAAGTAGTCTTTGTTTGTAATTCTATGCCTTGACTCAGTAGGCTAGCTAGAATAGCCCAAGGAAACAATACCAGCACAAAGAAATAGATTACAACACAGTCTCTGTATATATCTTAGCAGAATTTTTTTATATGTTTTCCTGACATACCATAAATGTTTCTGTGAGCCATATGTGATCATTTTTACAAACTAAGTTATTTAGGGAGATGCTCCAATATCTTAATTACATATGGTGGCAGCTGAATTATGTAAGGTTCTTCTATTGTATTGGTAATTTCTCACTGAGCTTTTTACAACTTTTTATTTGGATGGTTTTTGTTTATTTACATTAGTATTTCATAAGAAAGACAAAATGCACAGAGGAGTCTGACAGGAATTTTAGTCTCTAAAACTACTAAAAAGAGCACAGTCTGTTTCAACATTCGTTGTAAGAAGTTTGGACAATTATGTACTGAGGTTGTGTGTTATGGATCATTTACTCAATTCTTCTTATATGGTAGTTATAATAGACCATATTCTTATATCCTTTCATTAAAAATTTATTTGCAGAACATCCAACATGAAATATTTCTCATAAAACATTAACTTTGAAAGCACTGAAAACTGAGGGCTTTTTAGCTTGCATTCAGTCCTGTATTTTTTTTCTAAGTGTGTAGGCATATATGTGATGCAGATGCATATTTATATGCACAATATAGTGCATATCTACATATTTAACTAAATATTGAACTAAAACCTAAAACTCTCTTTAAAAAAAGTTAAAAACTAAACTCTTGATTTTGCTTTAAAAAAAACCCACTTTGTCTTCCTAATGCATGTCAATTTGATCATGAGTTATTAATTTCCCCTATAACTCTAAGGTATAGGGGAAATATATACAGAAGTTTCTATTAACTTAAAAATTCAGTATTTTGTGCTGTCTCATATGCCTGAAAGGAATCTTAAGAGTTTCATTTCACAAAATGTCACCAAACCACTACTGAGGATCTATGTTCTGCTGAGAAATGGTGTTGAAGGCCTGAGGGTTACAATAAGAGCTTGCCTATCCTCTAAGTGCAGTGACCTGTCAGATTCCATAAATATTTTCCCTAAGGTTCTTAGGATTTCTGCTTGCTTGCAAAGCTCTCACCACGGTTTATAGCTGATAACCATAACTTTCCAACAAAAGCATTTAACAAAGACAAAAAGCTCAAGTTTTGAATGTGGTGATAGGTGAAGAAAGATTTTTTTCCCTAAAGTTAAATCTGTAAGAATTGTTGACAGCTTTGTGCGTTTATGCTACTTTCATCTGTAGTTTGAGGTGCAGCTAACTTCCTGGTAGCATCTGAGAATTTTCTCTAATAAATCCATACAGAGTTGTAGTGTGCTGACCAGTGCCTTTGATCTCCCCTACTTCCTTTCAAGGAAGTTTACATTCCCATTCTGTGAACTTGTGCTCTGTAGATATAAGTTTTCTAAGATAGGGGAAATGCTTTCTTACCCACAGTGAATGGAGGACTGTGAAGCTCTTTGTGGACTCCTTGGGATATAATACCTGCTATATAGCTGTAAAGCATTAGGTCAACAGCTCAGATGATTCCTTTAAAACCTTTGTTACCCTGAGACTGGGAAGCAGAGTAAATTGTCTTCACCAAGCTGACACAGATAGTCTTTAGACTTTTGAATTCAGTTTTCCCAAGACAGGTATCTGGTCTGATATTTTGCTGCTTTGTTATTGAAACAATATCTGTCTAATGAAAATATTCAATTTTAAGAGTCAAATATACTTTCCTAATATAAACATGAGAACTTTTCAGATTACATATAAAAATGACATCTCCTTCTTTCCCTTAGACACACTGATCAATAAGGCTTCAATTTTTTGCTGTTTAATACTACCAAATTTTAGAATATATTAACATCTTTTTCCATCAGTTATTTAGCTCTTGTCTTTAAATATTTAACTGAAATGGATAATAGTCTACTATATAGTCCTAAAATGAAGTTTTTTGGTGCATGTAAAATCACTTGTGCAAAAAAAAATTATTTCAGTGATCTGAAATAACATTTCATAGCAATCATAGCATTGGTTTCATTAGTTTTCTGAATTTTATAATGCAATTATCCCACAATGGTAGAGAGATTTATCTATATCAGCAAGTATTTAGCATTTTGACTTTCTAAATATGTAAATATACATACTCGGGAATTAGTGGAAAACTGTTAGGTCATTTCACTGAGAGTCATCTGGGAACTCTAAGGCTCTACATGATTCTCTACATGATTAAGTGAAATATCTGCAATGATAATACATTATTGTGTCGTCAGCTTAAAAAATTGGTATAAATTAGCACTTTAATATTTGACCTAATATTAATCAGTACAATATAAACTATGTGAAAATTGTGTATATCAGGATTAATGGATTTTCCCAGCTTGTCTGAAATTAAATTTGAAAGTACTTCAAAAAATATTTTAGTGAAAAATATTCATAACACAGGTCTGCATTGTGGAACCCAGTTCTAGCCACAGGAACTCTATGGATGTTGACACACAGGGATAACACTTTTTTGCTCCTCTGAGACCCACTTTCTAGGATGGGAAATACATATTTTTCAGCCAGAAATACATGCATGCCACAGATGCTCTCCACATCTGGACAAGAAAGGCAATGAGGCAGAGGGTTGCACTGTGGCTCATTTGCCTGTTTTTACATAAGTTGAGCAAATTACTGACCATCGGGACCAGGGATGTTCCTAAATTGGGAGAAATCAGTTCTATTTGTGTCTCAAAGTAAGAAAGTAAGTAAAGGTAATCAAAGTAGGATAAATAACTGTATCTAGTGAATCAGCACATTCTTCAGTTAGAAATGTCTATATTATCTATTGGATTATTAGCTAAACTGTTAAATATGTTAGAAAGTTTTATACTTCTTCCTGGATATCTCAGTAATTACTCTTTCTTACTCCTATAAGAAGCACACATTTACCTTGAAAAAAAAAAAGTGCATGAGTAACCTGTGAACTGCAGTTTAATCTAGAATATGAAACATGAAGCAACTCTTGCCAACTCTTGCTCTTGTTAAAAGCCCTTATTCAGGAGTATGGCTGACCTTAATGAGATTCATAATGCATCTATGCATTAATGATGTCAGAAGGGCTGATCTGAAGACATTTCTGGAGTGTCAGATAGTTCTACTGTTTGTCCAGGTGACAAGGTTCCTAAGAGCCTGCAAGCTTGGAGTGCTTTTCACCTCTAATTGTGGTTTTGCTTTCTTGACATTGAGACAGTAATGGCAGTGAGGTCAGGGCTCTGTGTTGATCTCTGCAGCACTGACCTCAGTAAAGGCATTCTCTAAGGTAATGACAGGAATCTCAGAGGTAAAGGATTCCCTACCATTGTCCTGCCTGGAAGAATAACAGAGGCTTCCTTATGTTAAGGTGAGGATTTGGTGCCCATTACATAGAAGCTGAAGGAGCTCAGGAGCTCTGTTTAGCTGTGTGCAAACAGGGGACTTGCCTGCCTCTTTTGCTACATGTAGCTCTCTAATTTGCAGGTCTGTAGCTGTGCACAGCAGGACCTGGCTGATGGTTGCCTATTCCTTCACATCCCAACAACTTTTATCCTGCTTAGTGCTCAGGCATTGTACCTGAAGGACAGAGGTAACCTGCCAGTTCCAAATGTTGCCCTATCATTCCCATTTATGTGTCTGGAAGATATTAAGTACAGATTTGTTCTGCTCCTTACAGTGCATAATGTGCCAAAGGCATGAGAATGGAGTTAACAGTCTCTCCTATGCTCCAGAGGAGTGTGCTAGGAGAGCAGCTTTGCAGTGTGAGGATATGAATGAACAACTCACCATGTAACATGGGGTGTGAATCAGTCTCACAGAGCAAGCTGGCAGTGTGTGATGTGACTGGTGCAAATCCTTCCACTGAGCCAGTCCTCTCAATGGTGTAGGTGCCCTTCAGGAGGTCTTCTTACTGGGGACAGAAACACCTTTCCATCTTTATTATATGAAGTGCCTGAGAGGGAAAATTCACTGAGAGAGTGTCAGTGCTGTTCATAGGGACCTATCTAGTGAGCAAAGATGAGTTTTCCAAAGTATTTCTGGAGAAGAGAATAGTCACAATTGTGAGGAAGGGAGCATGGTGCAAAGATGCATGTCAGGATATGGGAGGAAAGGTTTTGATGCAAATTTTTTAAAGAGGGTGTTCTGTATGAGAGATCCAATCATAGCTGCCTTGGAGCTAAATCATTGGCCTACTATTTGGGGACTGCAAAGTAGGAAGAAGGCAAAGTGAACTGCCTACAAATAGATTTAGAAAAATCTATTTTGAGAATAGAGAAGAAAAGAACTGTTATTTTGAAGTTTAATCAACTGGCTAATCAGTAGCCAGTAACACATTTACATTTTGCATAATATATTCTTTTGTCATTAAATGACCAGTTGGTCCAGATAACAAAAAAATTACCTTGTTTTGAAAGCATTCATACTTCAAGAGTTTAACAGAAAATAAGAGAATACAGAGAAAATATTTCTTAACAGACTGCTTCACTTTCCCTCTGGAGTGATAATACAAAAATGATGCACTGATCACTTTCTCAATTACCTAATGTTTCTAAGTGAAAGAATTTAAGTCAAACAGTGCAAAAGATTATAAGAAACATTTTCTTTTATGATTCTCTGAAAAACAAGATTGCTTTAAAACTCTATTATAAACTTTTTTTTTGCTCTCTTTCAATCAAAATTACAACCTGTAAGCTTTCAACACATTTTTTAGAGGTTGATAAAATATTAAAAAGAAAGTTATTATTCTTTTATATGAGTTGTACTTTATTCTTAGAATGTCCTCACATGGTTATAGATTTCTAAGCATCTATTAAAGTCAATAAATTGAAGGAACACTTTCAGTTTCTAAAAGCTCATTTCCAAAGGTTTAATGCATTATTACTGAAAAGCTTTTGGTCTATTTAAACTCTATATTGTAATTATGTAAAAAATACATCACAAAGTAAAGTATCACATTAAATAATTTGTATAATGTCACTATTTAAACATATCAATATCTCTAAAATTCTAACATGTATAAAAATTCTCCTATTCTGTCAATGGTACTTCTAAATTTAATTTGTCTTTATTCTAACAAAGTTATTTTCACTTTTATTTGTATAAGGACTATAAAGAATAAAGCATAGAAGTAATTTATAAAACAAGGGAGATGAAATTTAAGTGCTATAATTCCATAAAAGACTTTCAGTGACATTTTGTCAATGCAAATATGTGAGCTATTATTACTTCCATTGATCTCAAAGCTTTTCTTTAAGTATCAAAGTGAAAATATTACAATTCATTTACAGTCACACTTTACTGAAAAATAATTTCAACTATTCATTAACATTAGGGTAATTCTCTTAAGGTATCTAAATATCATAAGATGATATGCATCTGAATTATCCTTCAATGTGTTCTTTCATTTTAAATTATTTTTAAAATTAATTACTATCATACTTTGAATAGATAGCTGTAATACTGTTGAATAGGGAAAGTATATAACTATTTAAGGGTAGAATATGCAGCTAGTCTACTCTGACATTAAATGCTTTAAAAAAACCATACAGAGTATATATTTCTTTCATGCATGATACAAATTTGTTTTTATTTTTTGTAGTGGTAAGATAGCAGTTAAGGGCATTTTTTTTTTTTTTTACACTTTGCTTACCATGGATTCAGTACTTATAAACTCCTATTTTTGTTTCTGTTTTGCTCCCAACCATAATGGATCATTATTAGTGCTCACAGTGATCACACTGTTAGTCAAATAAAAAGAACCCTAAATATATTCCTGTAATTTACCACCATTAACTTTATATTTACTACTGTGTCTGTTTCTGTATATACAGATGTTTGGGATAAAAGAAAAAAATTGTTAGATGCCATATTTATCCATTACACACACATAGCCTCACATTACTATGAACTAAGTTTATGTTGTTCTTTTGCCCTTATTAGAGTATATAACAAAAATTTATTACAATATATTTCATTTTCTATTTAATAAGTACTAATTGCAACTGTCAAGTATTTGTATATTTTTACCTTACACAGTTCTATTTTGTAGTGGTTTAAAATTTGAGGAAAGCATTACATTCATAAGAAGTGCGAAAAGAACAAAATTTTCTATTGGACTGGCCTGTTTCTAAATGATTTCATTGGCCATTTAGACCTTTTCCCAGCACAACATGCCATGAAGTGACTAGCTTACTTGTGTATCTTTATGGCACTACAAAGCACTATAGCTGCTCACCTGGCTCTAATAGTTGAATTTGAGGAAAGAGAACTAAATTTTTTTTTTTAAAGTTTATGAAGTTTGTCCTTAGGAAATATTTAGAGGTTCAGATTGGGTTTGCAGGGTTTTCTGATTTTCAACAACCCTTAAACCCACACCACACTTCTAGGAAACTAGTTCTGACATTTACACAAGATTAGCACTGGAATAACATATTCAATCTGCAGGAAGGAATTGTCTTTCCTGCCCCAATAAATGAGAAAGAGTCGTTTTTTGTGCTATGTCCTTCTGAATGATAAATATATTGTCTTGTTTGCATTTCTGCTGAATTTGAGAAAAAAACGGAGTGGTTTGATTTGAGCACATATATGAAAATCCTCTTTAATATTTGAATGCATAATGCAATAACAATTAGTAGAAATTCATTTTTCTAAATGAATAGTACAGATGACTGAAAAAATTAAACTGTTTTGACAGGCACTGACTGCACTTGTTCTGCTGTGTAAATTCATACAGTGGCTGTGTAAAACCAAAGAATAATATTAAAAAGGAAAAAGAAAGAATGTAAATGGGTGTTAGAACTTACATTTGAATGAAAATGGAAGATAAAGGTAAGGTTTTATGAAATTACAAGTTTAACTTGCTAAGAACCTCTTACTAAATTCTAAGGGTAAGTCCCACATGCTTGCATTAGCAAGCATTTATTTATTCAGATATGCAAAAAGAATATTTCTTAAAATTATGTTATGAACCAGTTTTGAAGTCCAGGACAATTAGAATTCATGTTAAATTAGTTCTTCAAACCATTCAGGTAAGATTTTAAATACTGCAGCCCATATAGCAGACATGAAAATTTCAGTATTACTATGAAAAACAATCAAAGGTGGTATCAGCTGCTAAATGTAAAGAATTTTATACATATATACACACACACACACATACACTTTTATTTCTTTATTTTATTTATCTAGACTTACATAGATTCATAGATTTCACTAGGCAAATTTAATATCTTTAGGAATACATTTATAAATTTCTTTAACGGTTATACTTGATGCCTCTGGAAAATGTTCCTTCAATTTACACTTTAGAAAGTGCCTTTACTAAAAGAGATGAATCTATGTAAAAACAGCCCATTTCCATCCTCTGCTTTCTTTTCTTAAATCCTTAGGAAGCCCTGGAGATTCCCACTGGGAAACAAGAGCAGTGACTGCACAGTACAAATACAGGCTGACTTGGCACAGTGTCCCTCACATCAAACAGAGCTTTGCTCTAGAAATGGTACAGGTTCAATGAATGGGTTTCAGAGCAACTGCCAACATTCATTACTGGCAGATGACTAAAGGAGATGTGTGCCATAAAAGGCTCTTGCTAGGTTTCAAGGTATTAAAGAATAAGCACTGTAAAAATGTGTCACAGAGAAAGGCTTGCCTATCATCCATAGGAGTACTTGAAAAAGAAAAATATCCTTGATAATTATTTTAAAGATTATAGAGAACATTGGTGTGAACTCCCTTCCAGCACAGTCCTAGAACACCTGTCAATTGTAAGAACATCTGTCAATTGTAAGATACTGCCCTTAGCGCAAAGGAATCTGGGGACAATATATTATGGACAGGCAATGTATGAAAATCTAAGATAGTAAAAAAAAACACTTAAGAATAATTTCCATAAATGATTCTGAGTCACTATTTTCAGTAGCTTATACAAAAATCAATGAGTTTTTGATCTGTAACTAGTGAGAATTTAAGAAAGAGCACTTATGCTTTACCTTCCTTTTCTTTGCTGATTGATATGAAAAATGAATCTGGGGGAGGGAAACTTAAACTGAAGAACAATTCCTGAGATGGCAGATAAAGGTGATTTCAGTGGATCTGTGGTAATTTCCATAGTCTTTCAGTCTTCTCCAAAAGGGAAAAAAGGAGTAGTATAATTTTGACCAATCCACTCTTTGGTCAGTTTGGTTCATGTTGTTCCTTTCCTTTTATCAGAAGAAGAAACTCCTCAGTAAGAAGTCACTTCTTTCTGAGATGTGCCAGGAGCTAGAACTGCTATTAACCGAGGAGAATATTGCTGTCATATAGTGGAAGTAACGCAATATATAAATGTCAGACATCAGTTTTAAATTATGCATTAATTATTTTTTAGTGACTAGAGTTGGACTTCTGCACATTCTCCTTTTTTAATATTTTTCCCCATTTTTAACTCATATGCACATGCACAACCGTGTGATAAACTGCTGAAGATAAGGCTATTACTAGCTGACACTGTAAGAATCTTTACTCCATACTCCCTTAGTGCTGAGATGATTTTCATTGCTAAGAGCCTGAGGATGCATGTAATTTAGAAACGAATTCTGCTTTTCCAAATTATGTTCTGACTTTTTTTTCTGCTGGCAGTTTGACATTCTCTCTTTTGTATTATTATTGTTATTGTTATCAACATTATTATCGCCTATAATTTAACAGCTCTCTTTTTATAGCTGTATTAAGTTCCCCACAGTATAAGCAAATATACTATTGACCAAAATATATGTCTATAATAATATAATAATTTATCCTTTTTTGCAATTTTCTCTGCTACTTTTAAAGTGGGATTTATGCTGTCTGCTCAGACTTCATTTTGTTCTGAAGACTAAAGGGTACTTCAGTATGTGGAGGAATCACAGAAGCAATCTATCTGTCAATTCAAATTTTGTTTTTAACAAGTAACATCACTACGGATTTAATGGCAAAGGACAGACTGAATCATTTCTCTTTGTACTGCACCCCTATGCTGAATTTGTTCCAACACTGGGAAGTTATAAAACTATAATTTTAGGTTAGACTATAATTTCTCATTTCAGCATAGGAAAAACATTCTTTCATTTTAACAGCAGATATATAGTGGTGTTAATGAGTAGGAAATTGTGTGTGGTAACATTGCCCCAGATTAAGAGGTTAACAGTTTTTCAAAGACACTGGACCCTTTCCCCAGTTGTAACTAGAGCTGGCTGAGTCTGAGCAACACGAACCTCTTGGTTCATGCCCCTTCCCTTCCCTTCTCGTCCCTCCCTGCTCCTCCCCTCCCCTCAACATGTCATAGAACAACTGCTAGGTCTGTAAGAAATATGTTTCTCATATTCCCCTTTTTATAGTTGTTTAATAATGCTTTCAGAATTAGGATAATCTAATTTACTTTTGATGGAAACATTACTGATTCATTGGAGATTTACAATCAGGTTTTCATCCAGTTACATTCATTCGAGTAAGGTATAGCACACTTCTGACTGTGATTTGCCTTCCATCTTTTCCTTTGCACTTCTTATTTCTTTCCAGATATGAATTTTAAACTAATGTTGATGTTGTGATATAAGGATGTGCGTTTAATTGATCATTGGTAATACTGAGTGTTAATTATCAGATTCCAAAATATAGGCTGAATACCATTTGAATTTTAATTGTATTATAGATAATGGAATATCTTTCCCATTGAACTAAAATGGTAGTAGTTATTACAGTTGTCCCTTATAAAGTTGATAAGATTTAAAAAATGTATTTTTATTTCTTCTCTTTCAGTTTCTGGCTTGGATCTTCAGATAGTAAGGTATTCTACTAGGAGAGTTTCCATGTCTTTCTTATGAGCTGTTGTGAGATACCTTTGCACTGAAAGTTTTCAGTTCCTGCATCTGGTGGCACAAATGAAATGTTGTAAGTGTTTTTATTATTTTTTCTTTCCATATTTAATAAGAGGTAACACAATGGTAGCTTTAGTTCTCCACTAATGTTAAAGATTAAAGCCTGAGAGTTTCAGATTAGACATGTGGGCAAGAAAAATCTACTGAAGGGCAGTGGAGCACTGGAGCAGACTACCCAGAAAGGTTGTGGAATGCTTGTGGAGATTTTCAAGCCTTGGCTAGACAAAGCCACAGCTGACTCTTCTAGTGTTGATTATAGCCCAATTCCAAGTAGGAACAGACCTAAATGAACTCCATTGACAACCCCTCCAACCAGCACTTTTATCTTACTGTGGAAATGAAGTAAGACAGAAAAGGTATAAAGAGTCAGCTGCTGTCACAAGGGCAGTATATCCAGATAAGCATCCTGGAGAATTAGTGTCTTTGGACTTTCAGGAGCTGCTCCATATCACACCAACATACTGTGCTAAAAACGGATGAGGATGAAGCTGATTTTCTCCTATGTAGGTGACAGGCGAGAGAGAGGTGTCTCACAAAGCACAGTCTCATTTTCAGGGCTTATTTTGGTCTGATAAGTAGTTGCACCTTTGTTTGCTCTGAATTGTCTGCAAATTATATATTTGTGTCCTTGTGACCTGAATCAAACACAGCCTAGGCAGGACAAGCAAGGAACTTCACTTAAGGATTGTTCCAGTGGTCTTTAAATCTCACATTACCATCAAAGGGTGATTCACGGTCAGGCTTGTATGACCAACATGTATTCATGGAAATATAGTTCATATTTTTTTTCTATGTAAATTCATTGTTTCCCCTTTACCATAGGCAAATGTGTTATTCCTACTATACCTCAGCAGAACTGATAGAGTTACTGGAGATCACAATACAGTTATTCTCTTCTTGTATTTTTCCATTTCGCTAATATAAGCAGATTCACCTACCAAACTATTTAAATGGTATGGCCTCCTCAAGTGTCTTTACCATAGCAAATGCACCTTGATGCATTATTGAGATTCATCAGTGAATGTAGAAAAAGAATAATTTCCTTTTTATATTTTTTCTAATGTTGATAAACCAAAAATCTTGATAGGTTAAACTGGAAATAATTCCTACAGAAATCTTCAGCAAAGCAAATGGATGTTACTTTACGGAACAACAATATACAAGGAATATAAAAAAATACCTTCCTACAAATAGCATTCATCATATTTTTCTCTAATGGACATGCCATCATACTGGTATATGCTAATATTGTTTCTACTGTTCAAATAAAACACTCCACGCAGTTTCAGCTAACAGTGAGCAAAGTCAATACTGTGCTTTGACATCTCTATTGTACTTTGCATTTTACCTTCTGTTTGATACAGATAAATTCTATAGTTGTGTCACATTTTTCTTCAAGATTGAGCGTATCAGTGAGGATGATAAAATATTAATGATAAAAGCTTAGGGAATTAGATATGTTTGTGACTACTGGTTAGGCTTTCACAGTCTAACCTATTTCTTTTATGTGAACTCCATCAGAAATGATGTACTGTAAAAAATATTTTGTCTGTTCAGGTTAGAATATGTCATTTTTCAGACCAGAGAAAGAGCCTAAATTTTTTATTTAATGGTCCAAGTTTATTTAACAGCTTTATACATTTTTCAGTAATTTTGTTGTCAAAAGCAGAACTGATTGCCATTATGCCATTTCCTTGTATTTCTCCTACTATCACATTACTCTGCAGAACACATGGAACTAGAAGGAAGGAGAAAGAAAATTATGACTTCATTTGTAATCTTCTACCTCAACAGGGAAAAGATTATTAACCAGCTAGCTGTCTTGGTGATTACAATGTGTGTTACAGGAGAAGCTGTTAAGAGACCTCTAGTTTTTGACTACACCCTGTTATTTGGGGATTTAAGGGGAGTGGGAAGTAATAATTCCCTCTTTCTTTCCAGTACTTTTTTTTTGGCTATGCTTTTGGGGCTTGCTTATATTAAACTAAATTGGGTCAAAACTTCTGTCCCAAAGGCTGGAGGACTGAGTGGACTTTTTTTTTTTTTTTGGTTGACAGATATTTTATTTTTTCTTCCTTGTTTCACTACCCTGTACTTCTTAATTTATTTCTTCTTTAGTTAACTGCTATTAACATGGGTTAGTTAAATAATAGCAACTATTGGGCCAAAGGCTTTTTTTTTCCAAATTAATGTTAACCTGTGCAGGGTAGATTTTAATGAATTATCCGTACAGCAACATAAGTAGGAATGTGTCTCCTGACTTAGCAATGAAAAATAAAAGTAATTACATAAGAACAGGTCAAGCTAAAAGTCCATGAAGAACAATAAGCTGTCTCTATTAGTAGTCTGTGACAGTGTGGATTTTTATGTCCTTGGAAAATTAATCATATAACACTAGGAAGACTTTGCATTTTTCCTCCTACTTGACTCATACCTCTTGCCATGTAGTTATTACTTCCATGTTCTTTTGCTTACTCCTGTGATGGGATTCTATCAATCTGCTTAAAATAAAATCTGGAGAAAATGTTTCTTCTTGCCTAGACCTCTCAAAAACTACATCAGTATCTAAAGGCAGGAGTCATCCTACCTAGCTTTACTCTTAAAAAAGTAGAATAAATGGAAAGACACAGTCTGGCTATTCAGAGCACATTTCTTAAACAGCTATCTTAGCATAAATTTAATTACTTTATCGTGAGTACCTCTGCAAACAGCATAGATTCCATGAATAATTTTTGGATGACTAAACCAAAGGATTAATTCTTTCCTAATCATTGAATACATTGCTCTTTCTGCTCTGTCAGCGAGCTTCAACGTTACTGCTTCGAAGTTAAAAATGGGGGGGACAGTGACACAGGACTTAATTCTTGGTTTTAAGTCTTGTCCAGACCTGATAATACTTTGGTAATTCCAGTCTGTCTTCTTGATTATTCTATCAAAATATTTACCATCAAAATTCCCTGTTAAATTTAAACTTCCACCAACAATGAGGACTCAAATCTCATGATCTTTCAGCCCCACACTCCATCAAACTCACTATCTGATACTGTGTCTTTTCTGTCCATTTCTGTAGCTCCTTGTAAATCACAAATTTGACAGTCCTTCAGTCTCTGCGGTACACCCAGGAGGTTCTAAAGTTGATGTGGTTTCTAGGCTCCACACACATTCTTGTTGACACACACTTCCCATGTGATAGTTTGCTGAAAGTGTTTCCAAGAGTTATGAGGAGTGAGGAGTTTCTGGTCAGACATAAGCAGGAAAGTCTGTCATTCTACTGGAAGCCCAATTGTTGTAGAACACTTTCAACATTTTACTTTTCATTCTTATGAGAACACCACTTTTCTCAAAACACTGGAAAAGAAATGTAAGTTTCAAGGGGACTTACTGTTTTGTAGAAGACACCAAAATATTCCAGAAACCCTATTATACAGCACAGTTCTGTCTTGTGCCCAGTGTGCTTCACAGATCAGAGCTAAGGTGGTAGTGGTGAGTGAGAACACTAGCCCATGGTATCTAATTGGTCTCATCTCTACCAAAATCTCATTTATTAACCAAACTCTCATTTTTTACCCTTTTATTTTGTCTAAAAAAAAAAAAAAAAAAAAAAAAAAAAAAAAAAAAAAAAAAAAAAAAAAAAAAAAAAAAAAAAAAAAAAAAAAAAGGAAAAAAAAAAGAAAAAGAAAAGAAGAAAGGAAAAAAGAAAAGGAGCTTACTTTTACTCCAGAATAAAATGAAACACCAAGTCATATGTTTCACAAACACATAAAGAATCAAGCAGTTTATCATGTCATGTTGGCCTTTTGCACAGCGTTAAATGAAATCACACATTGCTCAGACTTTCTAATTAACAGTATGATGTGCAGAGGAAGTCTTTCATTACTTAACCTTTCAGTTAATCAAAGTACATTTTCTGCTTCTCTCCAGCTTCTACCTATCTCATGTCTTTTCTTCCTTTATTTCTTATCTTTTACTTTGTGGTCTAGATCTCGCCTTTGAAATAATAACATCAAGTCCCTGATTCACAGCTATCAAAATTTTGAGCTACACTGTAAGATGACAGAGAAAAATAAAGCTTATTCTCGTTGTAATAATTCTGAATTAAAATATCGATTTTTGTATGATAGAAAAATAACTCCCATGACCCATTTTTCTTGGTTAAAACCATAAACACTCACAAAAATGCTCTCCTTTTCATTCAATCTCAAAGGTAATTTATTTTAGGGATGTAGAACTCTTTTTGTACAGGGAGACAGAATTGTTCCTTATATATACAATAGAATTTCATCAGACCAAAAACTCAGCTCATACGTCACCTACAGACTTTCTCTTTATTTTCCAAAATATTTCTGTTTCTCAATATGCATTTCATAAGTAGTAATTTCTGTGATTGTATTCTATAAAAATATGGAGTCATTTATAAACAAAATTCAGTACAAGTAGGAGGCTTACAAGCCAACATCCAACATACACAGATTTGAAAGTATGGAGAGGTCAGGCAAAAATCTCAGAAATAATTATCTATTTCATAAAGTTATAAAACAAAAGTGGAAACTTTTTGATAAATTTAGTTTTCTCCAGCAAAGAGCAATATAGACTTTTTTCTCTCTCTCTTGTCCACTTAAGCAAATAGAATAATGTATTTCAGCTTGACTACATGGAAGAGACTAATTGACCAACAGTCAGTCCAAAAGATCTGCTAGTTCACCTGATCTTTTATCAGTATGATTGCTGAATTAATTACCTCGTGTATGTATTTGCATATTTTTTACTTATTTGCACTTAGAAAAGCCTACAAATAAGCTTCTAAAGAGAAAGTGTCCAATCTGAGCCTTGAATATTGAGGGATTTACCAATTTTCAATTCTCAATGCTTATTTTTTTCCATTCAAAGATATTACTCAGGCTTTTAAGAAATTTGGGCTAAAAAAAACAGTGGTCAGCTTTAACAAGATTATCTTTAACAAACTTGATTAATCACAGTGGGACACCTGCCCTCAGTTTCACAGAATTACAGAATATGCTGAGTTGGAAGGGATCCACAAGGATCATCGAGTTCAACTCCTGCCCTGCACAGGATCATCCTCAACAGTCACACCATGTGCCTGAGAGTGTAGTCCAAATGCTTCTTGAACTCTGTCAGGCTTGCTGCTGTGACCACTTCCCTAGGGAGCCTGTTCCAGTGCCCAAACACCCTTTGGGTGAAGAACCTTTTCCTAATATCCAACCTAAACCTGTTGTGACACAACTTCAGGCCATTTTCTCGAGTCCAACCACCAGCCACCACAGAGAACAGATGGTTGCCTGCCCCTCCTCTTCCCTTCAAGAGGAGGTTGTAGACTGCAGTGAGGTCTCCCCTCAGTCTCCTCTTCTCCAGGATGAACAGACCAAGTAACCCCAGCTGCTCCTCATATGGCTTCCTCTCAAGGTCCGTCATCATCTTTGTTGCCCTCCTTTGGATGATCTCTAACAGCTTAATACCTTTCCTATATTGCAGTGCCCAAAACTGCACACAATATTCAAGTTGAGGTCACACCAGTGCAGAGCAGAGCAGGACAATCCCCTCCCTTGACCAATTGGTGATGCTTTGCCTGATGCCCCCAGGACATGGTTGGCCCTCCTGGCCACCAGGGCACTGCTGACTCATGTTCAACTTGCCATCAACCAGGACTCCCAGCTCACTTTCCATGGCACTGCTTTCCAATGTTTCATTACCCAGTCTGTATGGACATCCAGGGTAGCCCCATTCCAGGTGCAGAATCCAACACTTTCCCTTGTTGAACTTCATATGGTTGGTGATTGCCCATTCCCCCATTTGCTGAGGTATCTCTGCAGGGCCTCCCTGCCTTCCAGGGAGTCAACAGCTCCCCACAGTTTTGTGTCATCTGCAAACCTGCTTAGTATCCCTTCCAATCCTGTATCCAAGTCATCTATGAAGATGCTGAAGAGTACAGCGCCTAAGATGGAGCCCTGTGGAACTCCACTAGTGACAAGTCGCCGATCTGATGTTACCCCATTCACTGTTACCCTCTGCACTCGCCTCGTCTGCCAGTGTGATGGACATTTTGTCCAGAAGGATCCTGTGTGAGACAGCTTTACTGAAATCCAAAAGGATTACATCAGCTGGCTTCCCCTGATCAGCTAGGTGGGTTACCTTGTCATACAAGGAAACTGGGTTTGATAAGCAGGACTTTCGTGAAGCTGTGCTGGCTGTGATCAGTGACTGTCTTTCACGGTTTTCAGTTTGTCTCAGAATAATCTTCATAACTTTATCAGGCACTGCAGTGAGACTGACATGCCTGTAGTTTCCAGGTTCCTCCTTCTAGCCCTTCTTGAAAATCAGTACAACATTCACCACCTTCCAGTCAACTGGGACACCTCCAAATTCCCAAGACTGCTCAAAAATCAAGATAGGTTTTGCAAAGATATCAGCCAGCTCTTTGAATATTCTTTCCTTCTCAACAAGAGAAAATACAGGTTTAGTTTACTGTCACATCTCTTTTTGGAGCAAAGTTAACCATTTGGTTGTACATTTAGAATTAAAAAGAACTGATGATTTTACTTTCAGCAATTAAAAGTAGAAATTGTAATGCTAAAAAACACAGTACAGGAAGATTCAAAGATTCAAACAAACAAAACAACCCTTTTAACCTGCAATATTAAAGAAAAATTTTACCAAACATATGTTTCCCAATCCTATTTCCAAATTCTATTTTCAGTCTTTAAGAGTGTTTTCCAGAGTGATAAGAACTATATAGGGAATATCATAAATGTTCATATAAATCCAGTTTTTATGTATATTTAATTTAGTTTATTTTTCCACTTTCTTTTGTATAAATATTCTTTTGACTAAATATAACACATCCAGCACTTATACAAAATATGAGTTTTAGAATTCAAACTGCTGCAAGAAATTTTAAGATACCTATCAATGGGACAAAGAAACATTTTATGGTATCTCTGAGAAATAATAATAAATATTATAAAAATAATAATTATTCCCAGACAACAATTTTATTCAAATCAAATACCAGAAATAAAAATAATTAAAATATAATAAGTTTCATAATTTATTCTGTCTGTTTAAAAAAAAATTCTAAAAGTAGGTTAAATGTGTTAGATAAATTATTCATTGCAAATTACTTTCACAGCAACAGATATAAGCAATAATTTCTTAGTTCTATACCTGCTTAAAATTAGAACTGTCTTGTCATGAATCAGTGCCTTCCTTCCAGAGTAGTTTTCACCTTTTCATTGATTATTTATATTCAACAGTGTAAAATATTAAAATGCAAGGTGATCCTAAACAAAGACACGAGTGTCCTGTATTTTAATTTCACAGAGAGCTGTTGTAGGTTTCTTTAGCAGAAAAGTGTGAATTAAACTAGTATTATATCCAAATATTACTAAATAGCTTGTTGCTGTCCTAATTAAAACATCTTGTCAGCAAATATGACAGGAATATGAATTTTAGACATATGTTTTTGATGGAATATTTTGAGTTAATGGCATTTTTTCCAAACATTTTTTTTTAAAATAGCAACAGTAGCCAACAGAGTTTTAGTATAATGAACTAGTTGGAAAAATGTTGTGGAAAAGTATTGTTACAGAAGGAGAAGGCTGAGGTACTCAACAACTTTTTTATCTCAGTCTTCAATGGCAACTTCTCACACCTCTGGAGGGGATAGCAGGATGGGGACTGGGGAAACAAAGTCCTTCCCACAGTAAGATCAGGTCCATGACCACCTGAGGAATCTGAATGTACACATAGCCATGGGACTCCATGAGATGCATCCCAGAGTTCTCAGAGAATTGGCTGATGTAGTTTCCAAGACCCTTTGCATGACATTTGAATAGTCATGGCACTCCATCATGAAGTTTCAGGTGACTGCAAAAAGAGCAACATTGTACCCGTCTTTAGAAAGGGTAGAAAGGAGGACCCTGTGAACCACTGACCTCTCAACCTCACCTCTGTGGCTGGGAAGATCATGGAACAGATCCTCCAGAAGCTATGCTAAGGCACATGGAGAACAGGGAGGTGACTTGAGACAACCACCATGGCTTCACCAAGGGCAAATCCTACCTGACCAGCCTAGTGGCCTTCTGTGATGGACTGACTACATCACTGGACTAGGGAAGGGTTACAGGTGGCATTTATCTGGACTTCTGTTAAGCCTTCAATGAGTGAACTGTTAGATGAATAAGAAAGTGGATACACAATAGCGTTCAGAGGGTAATGGTAAATGGCTCACAGTCCTGATGAACATCTGTGACAAGTGGTGCCCCTCAGAGGTCCATACTGGGACCAGTGTTATTTAATATCTTCATTAATAGAGAAGGATCAAGCGTACCTTAGCATGTTTGCAGATGACACCAAGCTGGATGGCGCATTTGACATATCTGAAGGACGGCATGTTGTGCAAAGGAACCTTGCAC